>NC_091237.1:10550279-10565279 GCF_040958095.1 Procambarus clarkii | reverse complement strand
ACTGTGTATAGAGTCTGCCTTTACCAAATCACTTCCTAATGCATTCCATTTATTTACTTTGACACTATAAAAAAAATTCCAAATGTCTCTGTGGCTCTTTTGGGTACTCAGTTTCCACCCGTGTCCCCTTGTGCGAGTACCACCCGTGTTAAATAATCTGTCTTTATCTACCCTGTCAATTTCCCTGAGAATTTGGTATGTGGTAATCATGTCTTTCTAACTCTTATCATCCAGGGATGTGAGGTGCAGTTCACGCAGCCTTTCATCATAACTCATTCCTCATAATACTGGAACTAGTCTAGGGGTCTTTTGACCACTAGATTAGTGATCTAAGGTTTGACCTTTCAACCTTCTCCAATATGACTGACATTGTATGGACTCCATACTGCGGCCTAATACTCCAGGAATGGTCTGATATGTGGTGTACAAGGTTCTAAATAATTCCTTTCACAAATTTATAAAGGCAGTTCTCGTGTTAGGCAGCCTTGCATATACCGCTGAGAGCATCCTTTTTATGTGAGCATCAGGAAACAGGTTCGGCGTGATATCAACTAGATCCTTATCTCTGTCTATTTTTTGGAGGACTTCGTCTCTCATTTGGTAAATTGTTTCTGGCTTCTTGCTGTCTCACCTAGCTTCATTACTTTACATTTACTTGTTCAACTCTAGTAACCATTTGTTGAACCATTCTTTAAATTTGTCCAGGTAATCTTGTATCCTTTTGTTACCATCCTCTGTCTTAATTCTCCTCATAATTTTCGCATCTTCAGCAAACATTGAAAGGAACGAGTCTATTCCCTCCAGGAGATCGTTTACAATATCAGAAACAGGATTGGTCTAAGGTCTGAACCCTGTGGGACTCCACTAGTAACGTGGAGCTCTGCTCTGATACGTCACAGTGATTCGCTGTCTTCTGTTGCTTAGGTACTCCCTTATTCATTGGAGTATCTTCCCTTTTACTTCCCTTTCCTGGCAATTCAAAAATGTTCAGTCTCCCCAACCCTCTCTTCCCCAATTTGTGTCGCTTGGTCATAGAATTCTATTAAACCTGTAACGCAAGATTTGCCATCCTTGAACCCACGCTGGTGATGTGTTACCAAGTTCTTTTTCTCCAGATATTCTATTAGTTTTTCCTCAGTCTTCTCCATCACCTAGCACGGTATGTAAGTTAGGGACACTAGCCTGTAGTTCAGTGACTCCTGTTTGTCTCCCTTCTATCCTGTCTCCTTCCTATCAGGACAACATTAGCTATCTTCGAAATTGTTGGCAGTTCTGCTTCCAGTGACTTGTTATACAGCACTGAGAGTGATAGGTAAAGTGCGTGCTTCTGCTCCCTCTTTTAGTATCCACGGTGAAATTCTATCTGGGCCAGCAACTTTTGGCCACATCCAATTTAACCAAATACTTCCTTACCTCGCCACTGGTAATCTCGAATTTCTCCATTGATACCTGGTTAGACATTCCCTCTCTTTCTTCAGGAACATCTTGCTCCGTTTCTCAGACACCTTGTCATTTGAAGTGACCCTGTCTGCCCCTATCATCAGTTTCTGCTCCTTCACTGTTGTTTTCATTCTGCTGTGGCTGTGCGACAATTTAGGTTGGGGTTTTGCTTTATTTGATTTGTTATTTTTGTACTACGCTTCTGCTGCTCTTCTCACCCTACCGGTCTCATTCCTGACTCTGGTATCTTTCTCTGCTCTCCAGTGTCCTGTTATTTCTATAGTTTCTCCATGCCTTTGTACTTAGTTGCTTTGCCAGCTTAAATCCCTGATTAAACCATAGGTTCCTCATTAGCATTTTGCTTTTTCCTTTTGGACTGGGAAAATATAGTGATGTTTTCCATTATGTCTTGTGCTGCCTTCCCTGTGAGCTCTGTTACCTGTAGTATTTATCTTGGTAATTTTCTTATCTCCTAATTTCACTCTCAGTATGCCAGTCTTGGGTATTCTGGTCCTTTCCTTAAGTAATCCCTGCTTCTACCAGATACTCAAACATCACTACACTGTGATCACCCATTCCCATGGGGGCTTCGAAGTTACGTCTGAATCGGTCAAAGTAAATTAAAGGTCAAGTCTATCTAGTTCGTCGTTGCTTTTCATTCTTGTGGGTCCTCTGACATTAGCTTAAAATGTTGCTTTATCTACATGCTTCCACACCCCCTATGTGGTTCTTTGTTCTCCCAGTCTATCTTTCCTTAATTGAAGTCTCACGATAAGCAGATGGAATAGATTTCTACAGGCGACAGAAACTGCCCTTTCAATTATAATAGTAAACTGTCATGTTGTTTCTGTTATACTCTTCCCTGGGTCTTCTATCATTTAGTGGAAGGCTATATATCATTATTACTACTATTCTTTATCCTTCCATTGTCACAGTGCCTGTTATGTAGTCTCTGAACCACTTACAGACCAGGATAATTATCTCCTCAAAATTCCAGTCCTTATTAGAAGTGACCCCCCCCCCCCCCCTGTCACTTCCTTCCCTCTCATTCCTTATTACAGTGTAGTCCTGGGGAACACTGCATTTGTTATATCTGACAATTTCGTTTCAGTGAGCGCTATTACATCCAGGTTGTCTTCTTGTGCTCTTTCCCCAAGTTCACATGCTTTGTTAGTAATCTCATATATGTTTGAATTCATTACTTTGAAGCTGACTCTCTTCTGCCTAGTCTTGGTTATCTTTTATGTTCCTGGGATTGCAGGGCAGTAAGGGTCTTGGATGGCAGGGCAGGTAGGGTCTGGGATGGAGGGCTGGGCAGGTCTTTGGAAGGTCTGGGATGGGGAGGTGGGTAGGGAGGGTCAGGGGTGGGGTGGCTGAGAGGGTCTGCAATTGGACAGGGAGGATATGGGATCAGGGAGCAAGAAGGGCATGGGATGGGGGAACAAGTAGGCAATGGTTTGGAGAAGGTCTCTAAGGAAGACTTAGGTGGTGATTGGGGGAGGAATGTTGTGGGTTGGGACAGTGGGTGGCTTCTGTTACTCGTCTCTGGGGTTGCTGGCCTGCCGGTGGAGAGTTTTCCACTCCTCTCTGAAGTTACAGAAGATACTGAGCTGAGGTCTGTGGCTTCCACATTTCCTTCCGTCTTCTTGTGTCTGTTTCTTGCTTCTGCTGTTGTGTTTGTCCCTTCTCTCGTTATGTCTCTCTGCAGAAAACCATCTTTGTGTTCCTTTACATGCAGAAATTTACTCTTCCAAGATAAGACTGCATCTTCTGTTGCCTCGTTCGTGAATACTATCTTTACCAGTCACTTCCTTTCCCTCTTATAAGCACCTAGCCTGTAAACCTTCTCTACACTGCTATCAGCGCCCTACATTTGTAAACCCTAAACCCTGTGTGTGTGTGTGTGTGTGTGTGCTTCCCTATTTGTACTCAACTATTTGTGCCTGCAGGATCGAACATTGACTCTTGGATCCCGCCTTTCGATCCATCAGTTGTTTACAGCAATGACTTCGGTCCTATTTCCCTATCATATTAAGTTTTAAAATTATGAATAAAATTTGCTTCCACAACCTGCTCCTTAAGTGCATTCCATTTTTCCACTACTCTCATGTTAAAAGAAAACTTCCTAACATCTCTGTGACTCATCTGAGTTTCCAGCTTTCACCCATGTCCCCTCGTTCTGTTATTATTCCGTGTGAACATTTTGTCTATTTCCACTCTGTCAATCCACCTGAGTATTTTATACGTTCCTGTCATATCCCCCTCTCCCTTCTTTTTTCTAGTGTTGTAAGGCTCACTTCCTTCAGGCGCTCTTCATACCCGATCCTTCGTAACATAGGGACGAGTCTCATTGCAAACTTCTGAACCTTTTCCAGTTTCCTTATGCGTTTCTTCAGGTGGGGACTCCATGATGGGGCAACATACTCTATGACTGGCCTCACGTAGACAGTGTAAAGCGCCCTAAATGCCTCCTAAATTAGGTTTATGAATGATGATCAAACTTTTGCCAGCGTAGATTACGATGCTGTCGATATCCTATTTATATGTGCCTCAAGAGTTAAATTAGGTGTTACGTCCATGCCCAGGTCTCTTTCTCGAGTCGTCTCAGGTAGGCAGTTCCCCTTCATTATGTACTGTCCCTTTGGTCTCTTATCACCTAATCCCATTTCCATAACTTTACGTTTGCTCGTGTTGAACTCCAGTAGCCATTTCTGACCATCTCTGCAACCTGTTCAAGTTCTCGTAGAGGATCCTACAATCCTCATCTGTCACAACTCTTCTCATCAACTTTGCGTCTTCCGAACATCTACATGTATGATTTTACTCCTGTAAACATGTCATTAACGTATATTAGAAATAGAATTGGTCCCAACAACGATCCTTGAGGTACTCCACTCGTTACTATTTGCCAGTCAGACTTCTAGCCCCTTACCGTAACTCTCTGGCTCCTTATTGTTAGCTAGCTCCTTACCCATGCTAGGGCCTTTCCGCTTACTTCTGCTTGCCTCTCAAGTTTGAATAGCAGTCTCATGTGCAGTATTGTATCAAAGGCTTTTTGGCAGTCCAGAAATATGCAGTCTGCCTAACCTTCTCTGTCCTGCCTTATCCTTGTTACTTTATCATAGGATTCCAAAAGATTTGTTAGGAAAGATTTCCCTTTCCAGAAACCATGTTGATGTTTGTTTACAAACCTAATGTTCTCCAGGTGTGCAACCAGTCTTAGCCTAATTATTCTTTCAAGTATTTTACAATGGATGCTTGTCACTGATACAGGTCTATAGTTAAGTGCCTCCTCCCTATCCCATTTCTTGAAAATCTGTACGACATTTGCCCTCTTCCAGCAATTTGGCAATTCCCCCGACATAAGTGACTCATTAAAGATCCTTGCCAGAGGCATGCTGAAGGCCTGCGCTGCCTCTTTTAGTATCCACGGTGATACTTCGTCTGGTCCAACTGCTTTAGTTGCATCTAGTTGTCAACTGTTTCATTACCTCCTCTGCTGTAACCTCTATATTTGACAGTCTTTCATCTAGGGTAATCTCTTACCCTGTGTGTACTCACCTACTTGTGCTTGCGGAGGTTGAGCTTTGTCTCTTTAGTCCAGCCTCTCAACCGTCAATCAACTGGTGTACAGATTCCTGAGCCTACTGGGCTCTATCATAGCTATATTTGAAACTGTGTATGGGGTCAGCCTCCACCACATCATTCCTAGTGCATTCCATTTATTAACTACTCTGACACTGAAAAAATTCTTTCTAACGTCTCTGTGGCTCATCTGGGTACTAAGTTTCCACCTGTGTCTCCTTGTTCGTGTTCCACCCGTGCTGAAGAGTTTGTCTTTGTCCACCCTGTCAATTCCCCTGAGAATTTTGTAGGTAGTTATCATGTCTCCCCTTACTCTTCTGTTTTCCAGGGACGTGAGGTTCAGCTCCTTTTGCCTTTCCTCGTAGCTCATACCTCTCAGTTCCGGGACGAGCCTGGTGGCATACCGCTGAATCTTCTCTTAACTTTGTCTTGTGTTTAACTAGGTATGGATTCCAGGCTGGAGCTGCATGTTTCAGGATTGGTCTGACATAAGTGGTATACAAGGTCCTGAACGATTCCATACACAAGTTTCTTAAAGGCAGTTCTTATATTGGCCAATCTATCATACGTCACTCATGATATCCTTTTGATGTGGGCTTCTGGGGACAGGTTCGGTGTGATATCAAACCCCAGATCTTTCTCTCTAATTTGACTCGTGCAGGATTTCACCTCCCAGATGATACCTTGTGTTCAGCCTCCTGCTCCCTTCGCCTAATTTCATTTCTTTATACTTTCCTGAGTTGAACTTTAGAAGCCATTTTCTAGGCCATTCCTCCAGTTTGTCTAGGTCATCCTGTAGTCCCTGTCTATCTTCATATGTCTTGATTCTTCTCATAAATTTTGCGTCATCAGCAAACATTGAGAGGAATGAGTCTATACCCTCTGGAAGATCGTTTACATATATCAGAAACAGGATGGGTCCAAGTACAGAGCCCTGTGGGACCCTGCTGGTGACATTCTCGTCACTCTGATGTCTCCCCCCTCACAGTTACTCGCTGTTTCCTGTTGCTTAGATACTCATTTATACTTAGATATATTCGTTTGTGTGTGTGAGTGTGCTGCTGCTGTTGTTGTTTGCTGTGTGCAAATCCTTCCTTCCTGTTAGCTTTGTGTTACAACATTTATTGAAGGTGTCAAATTGATAATTTGTCTACTGTTTCGACCTGGGTGTTCGCCTGTTACTCTCTCAAGGTGAGAGTCGCTCCCTATCTCGACGACTCTTCTGTGTCTTCAGCTTCCACTTGTGTCCGCTTGTTCTGTTTCTTCTCGTATAAATCTTATTCAGTTTATCAGTGTTGTCTTAATAGCTCCAGGGCACAACTCTTCTAGTTCTCTTCTTTTCCTTGGTATTCATAACTTACCTCACCTGTTTAGAGTATCATTAAAGTTACGATTTTCAGGATATTCTCAAGTTTCTTTTCACGCTTCAAAAGGTTTGTACATCATAGAAGAGCGCTGTATAGCCAGGTTCTTGACGTGAATAGATAGTGTACAGAGGCTTGAATGCCTACACGTGCAGATTTCAAAAGGCGTATTTTTTAATTGGCTAGATGCGGCTTCGTTCACATTCACCCCCTTGAGTTTTTTCATATATTTTATATGCTATAGTTTTATATATTGGCTGTTGTCTGTTCCCTTAGAATTTATGTATGGACAAGTCAGTGAGTACGTCATATACTTTCCTATCGTTCTCTGTTGTGTCCTCCCTGATTCAGTAATCTGGTTGTTATCATACTACTTATCCACTGGTTTTTTTCATTCTAATGAAAGCCTTGTTTGCTTCTATGGGTTCCTGTTTCTGGGGACTGGAAGTCTGTTAGGCTTACTGAGGTGCCTTCATTAGGAAGAACGCCAAAACAGTCGCCTATCTTCCGGGTAACTACTAGGTGAACAGAGGCATTAGGTGTAGAGAAGCGTGCCTAACTATTTTCCACTGCCCGGGAATCAAACACGGGTCCAGTCGCTTGTGAGCCGAGCTGTGCTAACCACAGGTCAAGTGCCTACAGAAATACACCCTGTGAGGGGTGAAGTATAGGTGGTTAATGCCACATTCTTTTTGAGAGGTGTGAACTGCTCCATTACCTCGGCACATTTCCCAACAATTAATTCTATCTTGTTTGCTGTCTTCTCTTCCAGTTCTCTTTTCCCAATAGATTTCCCGCAGAAAGTCCCTCATGCTGTTGTAGTCTGTAATCTGTCTTCTTCAACAGGTTTCTTTGTGTAACTAATTCCTTCAGCTCCACTATGTGTTCAAGCATGGTAATACAGTGCTCGCTAGCTCCTAGAGGCGTCTCATACTTTATTTTTCTACATCTGCTTTATTTTGGGAAAACACCAAGTCTAGTGTTGCTGGTAGATTGTCTCCTCTTACTCTTGTTGGGTCTGTGAGATGTTGCTTTAAGAAGTGTTTGTCATGTCTACCAGTGTTGCTCTTCATGTCTCTTCACCCTCCTGGGGATCTTTATTTATCCAGTTTATTTCCCTGTGATTGAAATCCTCCAGTATTAAGATTTTAGCCCTTACCTGGTTGATACCTGGTTGATGGGGTTCTGGGAGTTCTTCTGCTCCCCAATCCCGGCCCGTGGCCAGGCTTGACTTGTAAGTGTTTGGTCCACCAGGCTGTTGCTTGGAGCGGCCTGCAGGCCCACATATACCTGTTTGATGGGATTCTGGGAGTTCTTCTATTCCCCAATCCCGGACCGAGGTCAGGCTTGACTTGTGAGAGTTAGGTCCACCAGGCTGTTGCTTGCAGCGACCCGCAGGCCCACATACCCATCACAGCCCGGTTGGTCCGGCACTCCTTGGAGGAAACAATCTAGGTTCCTCTTGAAGATGTGCACTGTTGTTCCGGCAATATTTCTTATGCTCGCTGGGAGGATGTTGAACAACCGCGGACCTCTGATGTTCATACAGTGTTCTCTGATTGTGCCTATGGCACCCCTGCTCTTCACTGGTTCTATTCTGCATTTTCTTCCATGTCGTTCACTCTAGTGCGTTGTTATTTTACTGTGTAGATTTGGGACCTGACCCTCCAATGTCTTCCACGTGTATATTATTTGGTATCTCTCGTCTCTTTTCTAGAGAGTACATTTAAAGGGCTTTGAGACGATCCCAATAATTTAGGTGCTTTATCTCGTTTATGCGTGCCGTATATGTTCTCTGTATTCCCTCTATTTCAGCAGTCTCTCCTGCTCTGAAGGGGGGAAATGAGTACTGAACAGTACTCTAGACACAAGTGATTTGAAGAGTACAACCATTGTGATGGGATCTATGGATTGGAAAGTTCTTGTAATCCATCCTATCATTTTTCTGGCTGACGCAATATTTGCTTGGTTATGCTCCCTAAATGTTAGGTCGTCAGACATCATTATTCCCAAATCCTTGACATGTTGTTTTCCTACTAATTGTGTTTTGTACCCTGTATTATGTTTCAGATCCTCATTTTTGCCGTACCTGAGTACCTGGAATTTATCACTGATAAACATAATGTTATTTTCTGTTGCCCAGTCGAAAATTTTGTTAATATCTGTGTGTAGTTTTTCAATATCTTCAACAGAAGTAATTTTCATGCTGATTTTTGTATCATCTGCAAAGGATGACACGAAGCTGTGACTTGTATTTTTGTCTATATCTGATATGAGAATAAGGAACAGCAGTGGTGCAAGGACTGTACCTTGAGGTACAGAGCTTTTTTACTGCGCTCGGACTCGATTTTATTTGATTGACTGTTACAATGTGTGTTCTATTCGACAGGAAATTGAGTATCCAGCGTCCTTCTTTACCAGTTATACCCATTGACCTCATCTTGCGTGCTATCACTCCATGGTCACATTCGTCGAATGCCTTTGCAAAGTCTGTGTATTCAACATCTGCATTCTGTTTTTATTCTAATGCCTCAGTGATTTTGTCGTAGTGGTCAAGTAACTGTGAGAGGCATGATCTTCCCGCTCTGAATCCATGTGGAGGTCATTTTATCCATGAATCTAGTGGCCTGACTCCTGATCACTCTCTCAAATACTTTTATTATGTGGGACGTTAGTGCAACTGGTCTATAATTCTTTGCCAATGCTTTGCTCCTTCCCTTGTGTAAAGGGGCTATGTCTGCTGCTTTCAGCACATCTGGTATCTTCCCCGTGTCCAAGCTCTTCCACAATATACTGAGTGCCTGAGCTACTGGCACTTTGCATTTCTTGATAAATATTGAATTCCATGAGTCTGGACCCGGGGCCGAATGCATGGGCATATTGTCAATTTCTCTTTCAAATTCTGTTACGCTCGTGTTGGTATCAGTGATATTTACAGGTATTTGGATATCACGCATACAGAAGTTATCCGGATCTTCCACTTTCATGCTGTGTATTGGAGTGTTAAACATGTCCTCATACTGCTTTTTTTGGGATTACGCTAATTTCTTTGTCGTTCTCAGTGTATGAACCTTCACTAATACGAATAGGTCGAATTCCGGCAGTGGTTTTTGCTTTTGATTTAGCAAATGTGAAAAAATATTTTGGGTTTTTCTTTATTTCTTGAATTGCTTTCTGTTCTAGTTGCCTTTCTTCAGTCTGATATGAATGCTTCAGTCTGTTTGATTTCTTCAATCGCCCTGTTTAAATTATTTCTTTTCTGTATGGAGAGTCGTGTCTGCTTAAGCATTTCCGTTAATTTCTTCCTTCTTTTGTAGTGTCGTTTGCGTTCTCTTTCTACATTGGACCTCTTTCTGGCTTTCCTCAAAGGAACATGTTTCAGACAGACTTCATATGCTTCAAAAGTCAGTTTTTCTATTCCTTGTGTAGGATTATTATTTCTTAGAACATTTTCCCATTGAATGTTTGTAAGTTCCCTGTTTAGTTTCTCCCAGTCTATCCTTTTATTATTAATATTGAATTTATTGAATAACCCTTCTCGCTTTTTGTTTCTCTTGGGCCTACTACCGTTATTAATGTTAGTTTGCACTTCCATGAGCTTGTGATCCGAGTCTGAGACAGTAATGTCTCTGATTAGCTCCTCATTGTTCGTGAATATCAGGTCCAGCGTGTTCTCGTTCCTAGTTGGTTCTGTAATCTGCTGACTGAGCGAGAATTTGTCACAGAATCTCAGTAGTTCTCTGACCTGTGGTTGGTTATTTCCAGGCTGACTTCCTGCTATAATGTTATTGTTTTCTATTTTCCATCTTAAACTGGGTAGATTGAAGTCTCCAAGGAAGATAATATCTGGTACTAGGTGTGCTAGGTTATAGGAGATTATCAAGGATATTCTCTATATTCTTGATTTCTATACCCCTTGTTTCCCTTGCCACTGTAGCTGCTTTTCCCATCACCTTTATAAAATTGTCATTGCATCTATTGTATTCTTCCTGAGACATTCTATTGTTTGGCGGGGAATTAAAAATCACTGTTACCACTTATCTTCACGCCTCCCACCGTTGCTGTTATCTTATATACTCTCGCTAGTTAGCTCGCTCTACTGTTTTGAGTTCAACGCTCCAGCTGTAACAACAGAGCTACACCTCTCCTTATTACTTGACACCCAAGTTGGAAAATTGTATTTCCTATAACACAAGGGAGGGGGGGATGGTGAACCAGTCCCTCTAACCTAGTGTTGTGGTGGCGTCGATGGTGATGCGTTGATAGTGCAGGAAGGTTTAATGGTGTAGGACGGTGTTGTGATGTTGATGGTGTGGGATGGTGTTACGGTGCTTACCTCTCGTCACCTTCACCATCCTCACCCTCTCCTCACCTTCACCACCCTCACCCTCTCCTCACCTTCACCATCCTCACCCTCTCCTCACCTTCACCATCCTCACCCTCTCCTCACCTTCACCATCCTCACCCTCTCCTCACCTTCACCATCCTCACCCTCTCCTCACCTTCACCATCCTCACCCTCTCCTCATCTTCACCACCCTCACCCTCTCCTCACCTTCACCACCCTCACCCTCTCCTCACCTTCACCACCCTCACCCTCTCCTCACCTTCACCACCCTCACCCTCTCCTCACCTTCACCACCCTCACCCTCTCCTCACCTTCACCACCCTCACCCTCTCCTCACCTTCACCACCCTCACCCTCTCCTCACCTTCACCACCCTCACCCTCTCCTCACCTTCACCACCCTCACCCTCTCCTCACCTTCACCACCCTCACCCTCTCCTCACCTTCACCACCCTCACCCTCTCCTCACCTTCACCACCCTCACCCTCTCCTCACCTTCACCACCCTCACCCTCTCCTCACCTTCACCACCCTCACCCTCTCCTCACCTTCACCACCCTCACCCTCTCCTCACCTTCACCACCCTCACCCTCTCCTCACCTTCACCACCCTCACCCTCTCCTCACCTTCACCACCCTCACCCTCTCCTCACCTTCACCACCCTCACCCTCTCCTCACCTTCACCACCCTCACCCTCTCCTCACCTTCACCACCCTCACCCTCTCCTCACCTTCACCACCCTCACCCTCTCCTCACCTTCACCACCCTCACCCTCTCCTCACCTTCACCACCCTCACCCTCTCCTCACCTTCACCACCCTCACCCTCTCCTCACTTTCACCACCCTCACCCTCTCCTCACCTTCACCACCCTCACCCTCTCCTCACCTTCACCACCCTCACCCCTCGTCACCTTCACCATCCTCAACCCTCTCCTCACCTTCACCACCCTCACCCTCTCCTCACCTTCACCCTCACCCTCTCCTCACCATCACCATCCTCAACTCTCGTCACCTTCACCCTCACCCCTCCTCACCTTCACCCTCACCCTCTCCTCACCTTCACCACCCTCACCCTCTCCTCACCTTCACCACCCTCACCCTCTCCTCACCTTCACCCTCACTCCTCACCTTCACCCTCACCCTCTCCTCACCTTCACCACCCTCACCCTCTCCTCACCTTCACCACCCTCACCCTCTCCTCACCTTCACCACCCTCACCCTCTCCTCACCTTCACCACCCTCACCCTCTCCCTCTCCTCGCCGTCACCACCCTCACCCTCTCCTCACCCTCTCCTCGCCGTCACCACCCGCACCCTCTCCCTCTCCTCGCCGTCGCCACCCGCACCCTCTCCCTCTCCTCGCCGTCACCACCCTCACCCTCTCCCTCTCCTCGCCGTCGCCACCCGCACCCTCTCCCTCTCCTCGCCGTCGCCACCCCGCACCCTCTCCTCACCGTCGCCACCCGCACCCTCTCCTCGCCGTCGCCACCCTCACCCTCTCCTCGCCGTCGCCACCCTCACCCTCTCCTCACCGTCGCCACCCTCACCCTCTCCTCACCGTCGCCACCCTCACCCTCTCCTCACCGTCGCCACCCTCACCCTCTCCTCGCCGTCACCACCCTCACCCTCTCCTCGCCGTCGCCACCCTCACCCTCTCCTCGCCGTCGCCACCCTCACCCTCTCCTCGCCGTCGCCACCCTCACCCTCTCCTCGCCGTCGCCACCCTCACCATCTCCTCGCCGTCGCCACCCTCACCCTCTCCTCGCCGTCGCCACCCTCACCCTCTCCTCGCCGTCGCCACCCTCACCCTCTCCTCGCCGTCACCACCCTCACCCTCTCCTCGCCGTCACCACCCTCACCCTCTCCTCGCCGTCACCACCCTCACCCTCTCCTCGCCGTCGCCACCCTCACCCTCTCCTCGCCGTCGCCACCCTCACCCTCTCCTCGCCGTCGCCACCCTCACCCTCTCCTCGCCGTCGCCACCCTCACCCTCTCCTCGCCGTCACCACCCTCACCCTCTCCTCGCCATCACCACCCTCACCCTCTCCTCGCCATCACCACCCTCACCCTCTCCTCACCATCACCACCCTCACTCCTCACCATCACCACCCTCACTCCTCACCATCACCACCCTCACTTCTCACCATCACCACCCTCACTCCTCACCATCACCACCCTCACTTCTCACCATCACCACCCTCACCCCTGTATATATAATTCCCGTTTATCATAACGTGAATCAAAATAACATTTTGCTTCTTTAATGTTTCTTATAAACAAAAAGTGTGACCAACCGCAGAGTTGAAGAATGCCTGGAAAAGGGGATAGATGTTGAGTGAAATAAATGCAAGCGGTGGATAACGATTAATGACAAACTAGTAAACCAAAAGAGAAAAATGACGCAGCTCAGCAACACGTCATCGGCTCGCCAAACAAATCGCGAAATTGATCGCCAATAAATCGCCAATTCCGCTCTGCACCTGGGCTAATTGAGGCATTTTACGAGTGCCCACTTTTCCGAGTCTTGCCTGCTATGGTGCAACGAGAACTGAATCACTTCCTGTGATTTAAGCGGGCCAGTAGTTTGTGGCCGCGAGGGGTGAGGCCTTTGGCATAGACCTTTTCTACACATATTCAGACAGACAGACAGACAGACAGACAGACAGACATACACATATATACACACAGACACCTCTCAATGTTTGATGATGATGCAAAAATTATGAGAAGAATCAAGACGGATGAAAAGAGACTACTGGACGACCTGGACAAACTGGAGGAATGATCTAGAAAATGGCTGCTAAAGTTCAACTCAGGAAAGTGTAAGGTGATGAAATTAGGTGAAGGGAGTAGGAGGCTGAACACAAGGTACCATCTGGGAGGTGAAATCCTGCATGAGTCAAATAAAGAGAAATATCTGGGGGTTGATATCACACCGAACCTGTCCCCAGAGGCCTACATCAAAAGGATATCATCAGCGGCATATGCTAGACTTGCCAACATAAGAACTGCCTTTAGAAGCTTGTCAGGAATCGTTCAGGACTTTGTATACCACTTAGGTCAGACCAATCCTGGAATATGCAGCTCCAGCATGGAGGCCATACCTAGTTAAACACAAGACAAAGTTACAGAAGATTCAGCGGTATGCCACCAGGCTCGTCCCGGAACTGAGAGGAATGAGCTACGAGGAAAGGCTAAAGGAGGTGAACTTCACGTCCCTCGAAAACAGAAGTGTAAAAGAACACATGATAACTACCTACAAAATTCTCGGGGGAATTGACAGGGTGGACAAAGACAAACTCTTCAGCACGGGTGGAACACGAACAAGGAGACACAGGTGGAAACTTAGTACCCAAATGAGCCACAGAGACGTTAGAAAGAATTTATTCAGTGTCAGAGTAGTTAATAAATGGAATGCATTAGGCAGTAATGTGGTGGAGGCTGACTCTATACACAGTTTCAAATGTAGATATGATAGAGCCCAGTAGGCTCAGAAATCTATACACCAGTTGATTGACGGTTCAGAGGCGGGATCAAAGAGCCAGAGCTCAACCCCTGCAATCACAATTAGGTAAGTACACAGACACACAGACAGACAAAACCAAGGGAATTCATTCACAGCATCGAATCTCTTCCTGTGAACTATTGCTCTCTCTCGCCAACACACACACACACTTCACACTCCATCCACACCTCCATATACACACTCCACACTCCATCTACACCACCACACACTATCTACTTTCACATATCCATACATTAAAACATTGATTGTAATTATGATATATATGTGCTTCAGCCTACAATTTAGACCTATTGTCTTATGTATGACCCTCTGTCCTGCGTGACAGTGAATACCAGCATTATCCTCACTTTAATAAGACTATCAAAATCCTCAGATTAGGCAAAATTGTAATTCATTTTGTCAATAAAGATGTTAATAATAATAAATATCTACACCTCTACACATTCACCCCACACTCCATCCACACCTTCCATATCTAGACCAAACATATCTCCCTCACCCATATAACTAATAATACACAAGCCCACCTGTGGGCCTCCTCCCACCCCAAGCCGTCCACCACCCCACCCCCAGCCGTCCACCACCCCACCCCCAGCCGTCCACCAACCCAACCCAGCCGTCCACCACCCCACCCCCAGCCGTCCACCACCCCACCCCCAGCCATTGTTCTGACCTCTGTGATCTTCCGACAATACAACACGCCTCTCACTTCCATGTTTTCGTATCAGACTTGGTGTCCTGC
>NC_091237.1:10525279-10547779 GCF_040958095.1 Procambarus clarkii | reverse complement strand
AGCTGTCTAACTCCCAGGTACCTTTTTACTGCTAGGTAACAGGGGCATCAGGGTTGAGGAAACTCTGCCCATCTGTCTCCGCCGGGTGCGGGGATCGAACCCCGGTCCCTAGGTCCACAAGTCTAGAGCGCTGTCCACTCGGCCACCCAGTGTGTGTGTGTGTGTGTGTGTGTGTGTGTGTGTGTGTGTGTGTTTTTTTGTGTGTACTTGTGCTTGCGGGGGTTGAGCTCTGGCTCTTTGGTCCCGCCTCTCAACTGTCAATCAACCAATGTACAGATTCTTGAGCCTACTGGGCTCTATCATATCTACACTTGAAGCTGTGTATGGAGTCAGCCTCCACCACATCACTGCCTAGTGCATTCCATATACTAACTACTCCGACACTGAAAAGTTCTTTCTAATGTCTCTGTGGCACATTTAGGTACTCAGCTTCCATCTGTCCCCTTGTGCGTGTACCACCCGTGTTAAATAATCCATTCTTGTCTACACTGTCAATTCTCACGATAATTTTCTATATGGTGATCATGTCTCCCCGAACTCTTCTGTCTTCCAGCGACGTGAAGGTACAGTTCAAGTAGCCTTTCCTCGTAACTCATGCCTCTTAGTTCTGGGACTAGCTTAGTGGCATACCTCTGAACTTTTTCCAGGTTCGTCTTGTGCTTGACAAGGTACGGGTTCTATGCTGAGGCCGCATACTCCAGGATTGGTCTTACATATGTGGTATACAAAGTTCTGAAAAATTCCTTACACAGGTTCCTGAAGGCAGTTCTGATGTTAGCCAGCCTCGCATACGCCGCAGATGTTATTGTTTTGATGTGGGTTTCAGGAGACAGGTTTGGTGTGATATCCATTCCTAGACCTTTCTCTCTGTCCGTTTCATGAAGGACTTCATCTCCCAATCAGTATCCAGTGTATGGCCTCCTGTTTTCTCCACCTAGTTTCATTACCTTACATTTACTTGGATTGAACTTTAGTAGCCATTTTTGGACCTTTCCTTATTGTTTGTTTAGGTCATCTTGTAGCCTTATACTATCTTCCTCCGTTTTAATCCTCCTCATAATTTTTGCATCATCAGTAAACATTGAGAATAACGAGTCTGTTCCCTTTGGGAGATCATTTACATACTGTATATCAGGAACACTGTAGGTCCAAGAAATGATCCCTGAGAGACTCCACTGGTGACGCCTTGCCATTCCGAAACCTCATCTCTCAGTGACCTGCTGTCTTCTGTTGCTTAGGTACTCCCTTATCCAGTGGATTATCGTCCTTTTCACTCATGCCTGCATCTCCAGCTTGTGCACTGGTCTCTTATGTGGTACTGTGTCAAAGGCTTTCTGGTAATCCAAAAATATGCAGTCTGCCCAGCCCTCTGTTTCTTGCCTGATTTGTGTTGCCTGGTCATAGAAATCTTGTGAGGCATGATTTGCCATCCATGAACCCATGCTGATGTTGTGTTACAAAGTTCTGTGATATATGACTAGTGTGTGTACTCACCTAGTTGTACTCACCTCGTTGTGTTTGCAGGGGTTGAGCTCAGGCTCTTTGGTCCCGCCTCTCAACCGTCAATCAACAGGTGTACAGATTCCTGAGCCTATTGGGCTCTATCATATCTACAATTGAAACTGTGTATGGAGTCAGCCTCCACCACATCACTTCCTAATGCATTCCATTTGTCAACCACTCTGACACTAAAAAAGTTCTAATATCTCTGTGGCTCATTTGGGCACTCAGTTTCCACCTGTGTCCCCTTGTGCGTGTGCCCCTTGTGTTAAATAGCCTGTCTTTATCTACCCTATCAATTCCCTTCAGAATCTTTAATGTGGTGATGATGTTCCCCCTAACTCTTCTGTCTTCCAGCGAAGTGAGGTTTAATTCCCGTAGTCTCTCCTCGTAGCTCATACCTCTCAACTCGGGTACTAGTCTGGTGGCAAACCTTTGAACCTTTTCCAGTTTAGTCTTATCCTTAACTAGATATGGATTCCATGCTGGGGCTGCATACTCCAGGATTGGCCTGACATATGTGGTATACAAAGTTCTGAATGATTCTTTACACAAGTTTCTGAATGCCGTTCGTATGTTGGCCAGCCTAGCATATGCCGCTGATGTTATCCGCTTGATATGTGCTGCAGGAGACAGGTCTGGCGTGATATCAACCCCAAGTCTTTTTCTCCCTCTGACTCCTGAAGAATTTCCTCTCCTAGATGATACCTTGTATCTGGCCTCCTGCTCCCTACACCTATCTTCATTGTGTGTGTGTGTTGTGTTGTGTGTGTTGTGTGTGTTGTGTGTGTGTGTGTGTTGTGTGTGTGTGTGTTGTGTGTGTGTGTGTGTTGTGTGTGTGTGTGTTGTGTGTGTGTGTGTTGTGTGTGTGTGTGTGTGTGTGTGTTGTGTGTGTGTGTATGACGGGTGTTTGTGTTGCGCTTATCTTGTTTAAGTTGACTGTTTAACTATCAAGTATTTTTACCGTGCGTCTGCTTACAACAAATATGTTCCCCCCGTCAAGTGTATGACTTATATATATATATATATATATATATATATATATATATATATATATATATATATATATATATATATATATATTATATAATGTGCTTGGGTAGAGGCCTCGCATCTTGCAGGTTGGCGTTCAATCCCCGATCTTCCCAGTGTTTGGGTGCCATTCCTTTCCTCTGTCGTATCGCAAATCCTTATCCTCGTATCCTTTTCAAGTGCTGTATAGTTGTAATGGCTTAGTGTTTTCTCCTGATAATTGCCTTGTCTTGGGGCTCCAATGTTTATATGTTGTAAAGACAATCCACAGTAAAGTAAATTGAAAGCTTTCGAGTAGCTATTTTAAATTTCATTTGCCAAATTACTCTCCAGTTTTGTTTAGGAAGCGTTGTTTGATGTTGATATATTTTAGTATAATATATACGTAATTGGAACACCCGCGAGCCAGCCCTGTTAGGGCGAATAAGTTGCCTGAGTGGCGAGCCTATATTATCCCTAGAACGCGATGAAGCAAGTGTTTACAGCCGGGTGGCCAGTTATGGCCGGGGACCCCGACTCCGGGAAGCAGGAAGCTGGACCATGTCAACAAAACTAGCGCGCGAGCCTCTGCAATCTGTGTTTTATTTCACCTAATCTTTTCTTCTCTCTCTCTCATGTAGGCACGTTGTATAATATTTGTATTTAATCAAAACACAAAATTGGTTTGAAATGCACATTTGTATAAAAAAAAATGTACTCCTGTGAAATTTAAATTGAAATAAGTTTATTGAGGTAAAATACACACAAAGTGATGAGGTAGCTCAAGCTATTCTCACCCCGTTAAAATTCGAATGTCGGAAAGTTAATGGGTTCTTTGAAGCGTTGAATCGGATTGCGTCAGCTAAGTTGGGATAAACCTAGCATTTAACCATTCAATTACGAAACCTGTACATCTTTCCTCGATCATGGCGGCGTAGTCTGTGTTTATTAAACAATTTTACGAGCTTCAAAACTTCACAGCCCGAAGTTATTATTGTTATAAGACATCTTGGTAGCGTTTCTCAGCTCATACACTAGGTAATAGATGTAAATTAGCAGTCTCCGTGGTGTAGTGGTAAGACACTCGCCTGGCGTTCCGCGAGCGCTATGTCATGGGTTCGTATCCTGGCCGGGGAGGATTTACTGGGCGCAATTCCTTAACTGTAGCCTCTGTTTAACGCAACAGTAAAATGTGTACTTGGATGAAAAAAACGATTCTTCGCGGCAGGGAATCGTATTCCAGGGACCGTAGGATTAAGGACCTGCCCGAAACGCTACGCGTACTAGTGGCTGTACAAGAATGTAACAACTCTTGTATATATCTCAAAAAAAAAAAAAAGAAAAAAAAGACAGGTATTACAGTGGAAGGATAAAGAGGTTAAGGTCAGTGGGCGTCGTACATGGCCGCTGAATATTGGCCAAGGACGGAGGGAAGGAACGTCAAGGAGCGAGCCTGGTTATCTTGAGATCTTGAGGTTATCTTGAGATGATTTCGGGGCTTTAGTGTCCCCGCGGCCCGGTCCTCGACCAGGCCTCCACCCCCAGGAAGCAGCCCGTGACAGCTGACTAACACCCAGGTACCTATTTTACTGCTAGGTAACAGGGGCATAGGGTGAAAGAAACTGCCCATTGTTTCTCGCCGGCGCCCGGGATCGAACCCGGGACCACAGGATCACAAGTACAGCGTGCTGTCCGCTCGGCCGACCGGCTCCCTGGTGCTAGAGGGCTCCACCATATAATATTTCCCGCGGCAGTGAAGACTGGCGGGAAGATACAACTGGCGAGGCTACTTACTGTGAATGTCCCAATATAAACTGGAGGAGGAGCTGTGTTGCCGGGTGGCGCTCTTATCAGGGCCCGCGCCCGTCTCTACCATTTGGGCCACACGCCACCTCTACGATTCGTTTAAGAATCGCTTTCAAGAACGTGTGCTTGGGTGTGTTTTTCCTATGTTATTGGTTCTTGTTGTTGCGATAACTGTCGTTACGGATTGTCTTCTGGGTCTTATTCTTTCTTCTCTATTTTCGTTTTTTTTTATATATTTTTTTAATATTTTTAGTTCATATAATTATGAGAGTAATGGTTGTGATATTTAAGGTAATGATGTGGTGTTGTAAGAGGAGGAAGTAGTGGTAGTATTAGTAGAGGGAGTAGACTGGGCAGATGTAATAAAAATATGCCAAATTGGCCTTGGCAGTGTGAAAATTGCACAGGAGTGAAGGAATACTTTGACGAAAACTCAAGACAATTTACTCTAATATCAAAATAAACAAATAACATGAAAAGTAGCGTAAACCCCTGATGGAACACACTTGCATGGCTAGCACAAGAGAGAGAGAATAACGACACATATATAAACTGACTTTAACATAAACATAAAGGTGATATTGAACTTATTTACACAACACTAAACGACGACGCTGTAGGCGAGCGTCGCCAGGAGCCCGTATTGTGGATACCCCTGAGCACTGAGAGCGACCCCTGAGCACTGAGAGCGACCCCTGAGCACTGAGAGCGACTACTGAGGTGACCCCTGAGCACTGAGAGCGACTACTGAGGTGACCCCTGAGCACTGAGAGCGACTACTGAGGTGACCCCTGAGCACTGAGAGCGACTACTGAGGTGACCCCTGAGCACTGAGAGCGACTACTGAGGTGACCCCTGAGCACTGAGCGCGACTACTGAGGTGACCCCTGAGCACTGAGAGCGACTACTGAGGTGACCCCTGAGCACTGAGAGCGACTACTGAGGTGACCCCTGAGCACTGAGGTGACCCCTGAGCACTGAGAGCGACTACTGAGGTGACCCCTGAGCACTGAGAGCGACTACTGAGGTGACCCTGAGCACTGAGAGCGACTACTGAGGTGACCCTGAGCACTGAGAGCGACTACTGAGGTGACCCTGAGCACTGAGAGCGACTACTGAGGTGACCCTGAGCACTGAGAGCGACTACTGAGGTGACCCCTGAGCACTGAGAGCGACTACTGAGGTGACCCCTGAGCACTGAGAGCGACTACTGAGGTGACCCCTGAGCACTGAGAGCGACTACCGAGGTGACCCCTGAGCACTGAGAGCGACTACTGAGGTGACCCCTGAGCACTGAGAGCGACTACTGAGGTGACCCCTGAGCACTGAGAGCGACTACTGAGGTTGACCCCTGAGCACTGAGAGCGACTACTGAGTTGACCCCTGAGCACTGAGAGCGACTACTGAGTTGACCCCTGAGCACTGAGAGCGACTACTGATGTGACCCCTGAGCACTGAGAGCGACTACTGATGTGACCCCTGAGCACTGAGAGCGACTACTGATGTGACCCCTGAGCACTGAGAGCGACTACTGAGGTGACCCCTGAGCACTGAGCGACTACTGATTGACCCCTGAGCACTGAGAGCGACTACTGAGGTGACCCCTGAGCACTGAGAGCGACTACTGAGGTGACCCCTGAGCACTGAGAGCGACTACCGAGGTGACCCCTGAGCACTGAGAGCGACTACCGAGGTGACCCCTGAGCACTGAGAGCGACTACCGAGGTGACCCCTGAGCACTGAGAGCGACTACTGAGGTGACCCCTGAGCACTGAGAGCGACTACTGAGGTGACCCCTGAGCACTGAGAGCGACTACTGAGGTGACCCCTGAGCACTGAGAGCGACTACTGAGGTGACCCCTGAGCACTGAGAGCGACTACTGAGGTGACCCCTGAGCACTGAGAGCGACTACTGAGGTGACCCCTGAGCACTGAGAGCGACTACTGAGGTGACCCCTGAGCACTGAGAGCGACTACTGAGGTGACCCCTGAGCACTGAGAGCGACTACTGAGGTGACCCCTGAGCACTGAGAGCGACTACTGAGGTGACCCCTGAGCACTGAGAGCGACTACTGAGGTGACCCCTGAGCACTGAGAGCGACTACTGAGGTGACCCCTGAGCACTGAGAGCGACTACTGAGGTGACCCCTGAGCACTGAGAGCGACTACTGAGGTGACCCCTGAGCACTGAGAGCGACTACTGAGGTGACCCCTGAGCACTGAGAGCGACTACTGAGGTGACCCCTGAGCACTGAGAGCGACTACTGAGGTGACCCCTGAGCACTGAGAGCGACTACTGAGGTGACCCCTGAGCACTGAGAGCGACTACTGAGGTGACCCCTGAGCACTGAGAGCGACTACTGAGGTGACCCCTGAGCACTGAGAGCGACTACTGAGGTGACCCCTGAGCACTGAGAGCGACTACTGAGGTGACCCCTAAGCACTGAGAGCGACTACTGAGGTTACCCCTGAGCACTGAGAGCGACTACTGAGGTGAGCACTGAGAGCGACTACTGAGGTGACCCCTGAGCACTGAGAGCGACTACCGAGGTGACCCCTGAGCACTGAGAGCGACGACTGATTTGACCCCTGAGCACTGAGAGCGACTACTGATTTGACCCCTGAGCACTGAGAGCGACTACTGATTTGACCCCTGAGCACTGAGAGCGACTACTGATTTGACCCCTGAGCACTGAGAGCGACTACTGATTTGACCCCTGAGCACTGAGAGCGACTACTGATTTGACCCCTGAGCACTGAGAGCGACTACTGAGGTGACCCCTGAGCGACTACTGAGGTGACCCCTGAGCGACTACTGAGGTGACCCCTGAGCGACTACTGAGGTGACCCCTGAGCGACTACTGAGGTGACCCCTGAGCGACTACTGAGGTGACCCCTGAGCGACTACTGAGGTGACCCCCTGAGCGACTACTGAGGTGACCCCTGAGCGACTACTGAGGTGACCCCTGAGCGACTACTGAGGTGACCCCTGAGCGACTACTGAGGTGACCCCTGAGCGACTACTGAGGTGACCCCTGAGCACCTACTGAGGTGACCCCTGAGCACCTACTGAGGTGACCCCTGAGCGACTACTGAGGTGACCCCTGAGCACCAACTGAGGTGACCCCTGAGCGACTACTGAGGTGACCCCTGAGCACCTACTGAGGTGACCCCTGAGAAAAATTTACTGAACAAAAAATTGTAACACTTACGGGCTATTCATGCCCGTGCCACCTCTTGGGTGGCTTAATCTTTATCAATCATCATTAATCTTCACGTCCTTTGTCACCGAGGCTTAGAACTACAAGCCTGCTGCATCATGGATGGTTACCTACAGGTAACAAGTAGCCGGCAGGTCTTGCACCTAATATATATATATATATATATATATATATATATATATATATATATATATATATATATAATATATATATATATATATATATATATATATATATATATATATATATATATATATATATATATATATACGTGCTCTCGAGTGGGGTGGAGGGTGTACTATCTTCTTCTTCTTGAGGTTATCTTAAGATGATTTCGGGGCTTTTAGTGTCCCCGCGGCCCGGTCCTCGACCAGGCCTCCACCCCTAGGAAGCAGCCCGTGACAGTTGACTAACTCCCAGGTACCTATTTTACTGTAAGGTAACAGGGGCATAGGATGAAAGAAACTCTGCCTATTGTTTCTCTCCGGCGCCCGGGATCGAACCCGGGACCACAGGATCACGTGCCCAGCGTGCTGTTCGCTCGGCCGACCGGCTCCCTGAGGATGGAGGTTCCGTGACTGGTGGAGGTTCCAGACATAAGGTGTGGGTTGGGCTCCCTACTGGTCATAATACATGGTAGGCAGAGAGGAATAATCAAAGGTAAGCAGGAAGAAGCAGTTTGCTCTGCTATGCAGGGGAATTATGTGACACTAGTAATAGTTGTAATCGTAATATTTAAAGCAGTAATGAGAATATCAGTGGTACTGGGGAAGGTGGTTGTGGGGGTGATGGTAGTGGTGGGGGATATGATAGTGGGGGGGGATTTTTTTTTTTTTTTTCAGGGATAGTCCTGCGCGGGCCCTAAGCCTCTGGCTGGCCCACTAAGTGTTGCTTGTTTCTGTTTTACTTGGGCGGAGTATGAGTATTTATGACTCGTATGGTCGCTTCAGTAAGATTTTGCCATATGTGTTTAACAACTTCTTCTGCTAGTGGGGTGATGGTAGAGAGGGTGGTGATGGTGGTAGTGCTGGTGATAGTGGAGGTGGTAGTCGTGGTGGTTATAATAGTGATAACAAAGTAAAGTCGTGGAGGTAGCGGTGCTTGCCTAACAGTAACTAAGGGCACGTGACTTCTAGTTTATTTTATAAATAAAAAATGCACAATTTAGTACAAGACAGACAGGAAAACAATTTACAACATAGAACATTGAAACAGACAGGAATTTGAAAAACACACAACACACACAACCTAGAAGCTCACAGCATCCAGAAGAGAAACACAAACGGAAAGAAAACAATAAGTACATAAAGAAGCAGTGCACAAGTTAACTCATACAACAAAACAAGCCAGAAGGGCCACACACAAACACTAAACCGGAACACAGAGGAACCGGGAGGCGGAACACCTGAACTTTGACACAAAATGAACCACAAGAAATACAAGGAGAAAATACATGACACAGTAAAGAAGAAAACCCCCACAGCCACACACGGACACACACGGACACACACCACAACAAACACCGGAACGCGCAAGAACCGGAAAAAACAAACCATTGCCACACACCCAAACCTACAAGCAGAAAAACCGGAACACGCAGGAACCGGGAACAAAAAACTTCACACGCACACGCACACACGCACACACGCACACACGCACACACGCACACACGCACACACGCACACACGCACACACACACACACACACACGCGCACACACACACACACACACACATATGAATCGGGTGCAATAGGAACAAATTCACTAATAATAATAATCCTCATACTTCTCAGGGTAATCCACCTTCGGATACGTCATAACATAAGCATTTCAAGTCAACCACTTCCGTTTCGTAGGGCGGACATCCCCACGACGCCGTGAGCGTCTCATGAACATCGGAAGCCACTATATCAGGAGGAAACCTGGGCGGAGGCGGACACCCCCGAGCAGAGGAAAGCGAAGACGAGGGCGGAGACTGGAGAGGCGGCAATACCGCTTCCGACGGAGCAGGGGACGAAGGCATGGAACCCACCCGACGAGCAGCCGTCTTCAGGACCAACACCAACCCACTATGCTCACCAGCATCTTTGGCAGGGGGGAACCACCCCCCCACTGGGAACCGAAACAAACGGACGCAGGCGAGGCACCCGAGGCAGGAGCCACCGGCCCCCACCCCTACAACAGGGTCCACGCCAGGGGTCCACGCCAGGGGTCCACGCCAGGGGTCCACGCCAGGGGTCCACGCCAGGGGTCCACGCCACCCACCGGAACCTACACCAGCTCCTTGTACACCAACCTCGCACTCCACAGAGGAAGAGCCCTCAGAGTCCTCAACATCATTCTGCAGCCCTCTCACGAAGTGGCGACACACTCCTAGCCGTCCGAGAACGCTTCGATACCTGTTACCTTCGATACAGGTCGCTGACATAACCCGCCCCACGGTGGGGAAAGCACGACCCTGAAGTACAGCAGTCTCGACGACAGGGGACACAAGGCCACACTCCATAGGTAACACAGGAACTAGAGATAGGGCAGGCGGAGCAGGCGGAAGTGAAGGGGCCAACACAGGTGAGGGAGTTTGCGGAGATACTGGACCCGGCAGAGGAGGAGGAGGCTGCAGAGGCTCCTTACCTGCATAGGGTAAGGAGCCGGTCAGGCGGGGATGCCAACTGCGGGGGCGCGTCCTTACACACCACCACCCGGATACTCACACCACCAAACGTACTCACGGTCACACAAGCCGAGGAACCCGGTACAACCGAGGCAGCAGACGGCAGAGAAGCCTCCCCCACCACACCATCACAAGGCGACAGGTTCCGAAGCCACCAACGGGGAAAAATCCTCCTTCCCGAAACACTGGCTCAGCCGCCACACCAGTGCAGGCCGCCGCCTGGTGCCCCTCAAGTCTGCACCTAAAACATGTCCTGAGCTGCCCTGAGTAGAAGGTGCACGTGATGTAGCCCATCAAGGTGACAGTTGACGGAACAGGAGACTTGAGACGCAGGGCGAGGGTCCTGGTATCGCTTGAGACTCCCCTCCACCTGCCGGAAGAGATGGTATTTAACTGGAGTGACACCACGGTCTCATAGTTTCCAAAATATCGCGGAAGGAGGTCTTCAGAGAACTCAACAGGGACCCCATGCAGCGCCACATACGTAAGTGAGCAGCAGCGGTCGGAGACAGAGACGGTACCACCTTCATCATAGAGGGTAAACGAGCGCCCGTCATAACGGACCATGAAGTCTTTATCAACAGCCGGTGAATGGAACTTAACGAGCGCCCGGTGGTTCGTGAGGAGCTGTACACCAAACACATCCGGAACCTAAACGAGGAACATATCCGACATAACAATTTCCACGGCAAGGTACGACGCCTTGCCAGAGAACTCCAGACTAATCGTCTCCGAACGGCGAATAGGGGGAAGGGCTGTTCCCCATGACGTCAACCAAACAGCCGGAGGGCCAAGCCCCCGGTCCGGACACACCAACAATCGGGTCAACGCTGGGAGCGGCGCGGAAAGCACGCCATCACCGGACAACCTCTGGTGGCCGAACCCTTATTTTGTATTTTGCAATCTTCTAGTTCTAGCATTCCACTTGTTGACCACCAGTACTGGGTACGAGTATTTCCTTACATTTCTTTGACTCACTGGTGTATCCAGTTCCACCTATGCCTTCTTGGCCTTCTGTCTCTCAGTTTAAGGAGTTTGTCCTAGCCCACCCCTCAATATCTCTTCCCCTCAGTATGTTGTATGATGTGATCACATCCCCTCTGTTTCTTCTGTCCTCCAGGGATGTGTGATCTAGTTAGTACTTATAGAAACTGTTGCTGGACACTACAAAACCAGACAGTTCAAAAATAAAATTGTAATATAAATTTTGTAGCGGGTAGGAGAAAGAAGGCAACAGCCAATCCTAAACATTCCTAGATCAAGTATCGCACATGTATGTACTAAATTAACCCAAAGATAGCATATATTTGGCCTAAGCTTACTTATTTAGGCCTAGGTCAGGTTAGGTTATGTTTTGAAGTTACTGTCCCCGTTTTTTTTGGTTTGTCATTTGGTGATTTCCAATAGTACCGATCATGAATTTTAGGGGGCTTCCACAGTCCATTTTTGTAAGTTCGACCAATAGTTGCTGAATGTACCAAAATTTCTGGAGGATCTGATGGTTGATTGCATTGAAAGAGTGATTTAGGTTTGTAAACGATGTGGTAATGATGCCAGCGTGACATGTGGTGTGTGGTGTTGATGTGTGTGTGGCTCTGGTGTTAGTGCTGGCATGCAACCCCTCCTCATGTTTAGATACTAGTTTGTGTAACTGTGTGCACCATAATACAAACAGTGACGTACTAAGCAATTATATAGTAGAATTTGGTACTATTCACTTTATAGTCCAAAAAAATGAAGCTGAAAAAACAAATATTCCTAGGCCTAGTATAGGGATAGGGAGCCGGTCGGCCGAGCGGACAGCACACTGGGCTTGTGAGCCTGTGGTCCTGGGTTCGATCCCGGGCGCTGGCGAGAAGTAATGGGCAGACTTTCTTTCACCCTATGCCCCTGTTACCTAGCAGTAAATAGGTACCTGGGTGTTAGTCAACTGTCACGGGCTGTTTCCTGGGGGTGGAGGCCTGGTCGAGGACCGGGCCGCGGGGACATTAAAAAAGCCCCGAAATCATCTCAAGATAATCTCGAGAAGCGCGCACATGTACTGTATTAGCTCCAGATAGCGTGTATTAGGCCTTGCAAGGTTAGTTTATGTTGTCTGTGCAACATAAACACAAAACCTTTTCTAGTTTGTTCAAATTCAGTAGTACAGATTTCTACTTTTCTAATTACGTTATACGTGGATACATGTACCATGGTCCTCGTCGTTACTATATGTACTACCAACACAGGAGGATGGGCTGTGGAATTAGATCCATTCCCAAATCTATCTCTTTCCTATTTCCGTATTTGTCATGCCTTTATGGTGTAGATATCTTCCAAGTCTCCTTTCTGCTCTCTCCCATGCTCATTACCTTACACTTGCCAGGATTGAATTTAACAAGCATTTGTTGGACCACGCCTGGAGATTTTCTTGATGTTTCTATAACTTTCTGCAGTCCTCTGTTTTTACACCCGTCATTAGCACTCTGACGTCTGCAAACATTGACATGCAGCTCATTCCCTCGGGGAAGGTCATTCATATAAATTAGTAAGAGTCTTAGGGAGCGTGTCCCTCACTTGTCACAGTCCTCTAGTGCCACACCTCCTCTCTCACTCTCTCTGTTTTCTCTCTTTTGCTCAGTTCAGTGTTTACCCAATTTTGTTCTTGCTTCTCCATCTTGTTTACCAACCTTTTATGAGGAATGACATTTTTTTTTGACAGTCAAGGAAAATACAGTCTACCCAGCTCTATTTATCCAGTCTGATTTTATTAATCTTGTAATTGAACCGTATAAAATATGTCAGGCACGACTATCCCTTCTAAATCCAAGCTGGCCTTTCGTTACAAAGTTTGTCTTCTCGAGGTGCTCCACCACTCTCAACCTGATGACTTTTACCTAGAACTTTACATGATATACTTGTCAGTGACATTGGTCTGTAGTTTAGTGCCTCTTGTCTGTCCCTCCTCTTGTTATATTTGGACTAAGTTTGCCTTTTGACGGAACTATGGGAGAGTTCCTGTCTTGAATCTTTTATTTACAGTTTTAGTTAGCTTAAGACAAAGTACCTCTGCAGCCTCCTCTCTTTTTTTTTTTCTTTTTTTTTTTATTTTTTTCAGGGATAGTCCTGCGCGGGCCCTAAGCCTCTGGCTGGTCCCACTAAGTGTTGCTTGTTTCTGTTTTACTTGGGCGGAGGATGAGTATTTATGACTCGTATGGTCGCTTCAGTAAGATTTTGCCATATGTGTTTAACAACTTCTTCTGCTCTGTTGAATCTAAGTTGAAATCTTAATGGGTTTATAACTGTGCACTGTGTTAGATAATGGCAGCCTCTTTCAGCAGCCATGATGATAGCAGAGGTGGTAACGGTGACTAGCCTGCTATAGTAACATACAACCTACACACTATTATCGCTGTAACACACACACACATTTGTGGGGCCTGGTAGCCTGGTGGATAGCGCGCAGGACTCGTAATTCTGTGGCGCGGGTTCGATTCCCGCACCAGGCAGAAACATATGGGCAAAGTTTCTTTCACATTGAATGCCCTTGTTACCTAGCAGTAAATAGGTACCTGGGAGTTAGAACCGACCCCCGAGGAACTGGACGAGGTCTTCGAACACTGATTGGTATATTGTTATATAAGTGTGTGTTTTCTGTAAACTGTAGCATTGCAATAAAATCAAATAAAAAAAACAAAAAGAATAGGGGTGGTAGGAGAGGAAAAGATTAAAGTATTCAGTGAGAATCCACAAGGTCTTCTCTGAACACTATTTATTTTCTTCTTCGAGGATGTGGGTCCCTTTAATTAAACCAGTGGTGGTACCCCTATATATATATATATATATATATATATATATATATATATATATATATATATATATATATATATATATATATATATATATATATGTCGTACCTAGTAGCCAGAACGCACTTCTCAGCCTACTATGCAAGGCCCAATTTGCCTAATAAGCCAAGTTTTCAGGAATTAATTGTTTTTCGACTACCTAACCTAACCTAACTTTTTCGGCTACCTAACCTAACCTAACCTAACCTATAAAGATAGGTTAGGTTAGGTTAGGTAGGGTTGGTTAGGTTCGGTCGTATATCTACGTTAATTTTAACTCCAATAAACAAAAATTGACCTCATACATAATGAAATGGGTAGCTTTATCATTTCATAAGAAAAAAATTAGAGAAAATATATTAATTCAGGAAAACTTGGCTTATTAGGCAAATCGGGCCTTGCATAGTAGGCTGAGAAGTGCGTTCTGGCTACTAGGTACGACATATATATATATATATATATATATATATATATATATATAATATATGCCGTCTTGTAGCAATTTTTTGTCTTTTATCTATATTTCCCAATTTTTGTATCGTCTGCAACTTTGGAAAGGTTGGGTTTTCAATCCACCGTCCGGAAATGTTTATATATATGGTAAAGAACAAAGATCCCAGCACAGAAACCTGGGGCACTCCGCTCACAACAGTCTCCCACTCCGACTTAACTCCATTTACGCCAACTTCCTGCAGTCTCTAAAATGACAAAGCTCTATTTGTTATTTTAGAGATCCAACTTAGGATTCCCCCCCCCACCCCCACCCCCGCCCCTAAACAATACCATGGTAGCTCTAACTTCTTGAAGATTCTCTCGAGAGGAACAGTATCAAGGGCGTCGCTAAAGTTAAGATGTAGAATGTCGTAATCCTTCTTTCTGTCAACTGCTTGAATTATACAGGAAAAGGTTGAAGCTAAATTTGATAACCGCGAGCGGTCCTTAGTGAAACTATAGAGTGAATCATTGATTTATCTAATAATTTGTCAAGATGTAGGCTGGGATTTTCTATTCAAGCAATTCTTTTTCAGTAGACGTCAAGATAATTTTGTATATTTTTATATACATTTATTGGTTTATTTCTATATATATTTGGCATTTCTATATATATTTATTTGTTATTTCTATATATATTATTTGTTTATTTATATAAATATATATATATATATATATATATATATATATATATATATATATATATATATATATTATTTATTTATTTATTTATTTATTTATTATTTCTATATATATTTAATTGTTTATTTCCTTAATTGATAATGTAGTTTGTATTAATATAATAATTATTTCATTAAGGGTTCCTCAGAGGTTCTGTTTTTCTCCGTTTTTGCCAGCGATAAATTTTCCGCCGTGTCTCCAACAGTGCCGGCTGGACACGTAAATCAGGAACAGCCACGGCTCGGGGAACATGTATACACCCGTGTCACTACCACCAGTCGACCCAAGTTACGAACCAGAGCGGCAGGTCACGCACAGCCCGCCACGGCGCAAACATGCGGGTTTTCAATTGGCTCCGTGTCCACTACAGGCTCTGTTCACACAGCAGTCTCCTAGTCCTCTATAGTCACCGTGTCCTCTATAGTCACCGTGTCCTCTATAGTCACCGTGTCCTCTATAGTCACCGTGTCCTCTATAGTCACCGTGTCCTCTATAGTCACCGTGTCCTCTACAGTCACCGTGTCCTCTACAGTCACCGTGTCCTCTACAGTCACCGTGTCCTCTACAGTCACCGTGTCCTCTACAGTCACCGTGTCCTCTACAGTCACCGTGTCCTCTACAGTCACCGTGTCCTCTACAGTCACCGTGTCCTCTACAGTCACCGTGTCCTCTACAGTCACCGTGTCCTCTACAGTCACCGTGTCCTCTACAGTCACCGTGTCCTCTACAGTCACCGTGTCCTCTACAGTCACCGTGTCCTCTACAGTCACCGTGTCCTCTACAGTCACCGTGTCCTCTACAGTCACCGTGTCCTCTACAGTCACCGTGTCCTCTACAGTCACCGTGTCCTCTACAGTCACCGTGTCCTCTACAGTCACCGTGTCCTCTACAGTCACCGTGTCCTCTACAGTCACCGTGTCCTCTACAGTCACCGTGTCCTCTACAGTCACCGTGTCCTCTACAGTCACCGTGTCCTCTACAGTCACCGTGTCCTCTACAGTCACCGTGTCCTCTACAGTCACCGTGTCCTCTACAGTCACCGTGTCCTCTACAGTCACCGTGTCCTCTACAGTCACCGTGTCCTCTACAGTCACCGTGTCCTCTACAGTCACCGTGTCCTCTACAGTCACCGTGTCCTCTACAGTCACCGTGTCCTCTACAGTCACCGTGTCCTCTACAGTCACCGTGTCCTCTACAGTCACCGTGTCCTCTACAGTCACCGTGTCCTCTACAGTCACCGTGTCCTCTACAGTCACCGTGTCCTCTACAGTCACCGTGTCCTCTACAGTCACCGTGTCCTCTACAGTCACCGTGTCCTCTACAGTCACCGTGTCCTCTACAGTCACCGTGTCCCTCTACAGTCACCGTGTCCTCTACAGTCACCGTGTCCTCTACAGTCACCGTGTCCTCTACAGTCACCGTGTCCTCTACAGTCACCGTGTCCTCTACAGTCTCCGTGCCTTCTACAGTCTCCGTGCCCTCTACAGTCACCGTGCCCTCTACAGTCACCGTGCCCTCTATAGTCACCGTGCCCTCTACAATTCTATATATTATCCTTTACATGATTCGTGTTCTCTGCAATGTCCATATTTTCTGCAATATCCGTGTCCTGTGCAGTCTAATATATATTATACTAGTCAGGGTATCCGGCGGTGCCCGGGTCGACCTTGTCTCTTCTGTCTCTTGTCAAATTTGAATTAACATAATTACTATTTATAACATTAATACTGTAATATGATAAAGTGGTGATAATGAGATATTATATAGCTTTAGTTATTTCTGACGGTAGAGCGACGGTCTCGCTTCATGCAGGTCGGCGTTCAATGGTGGTGTCCACCCAGAGGCGCCACCTATAACCGCCTCTCGCCTATATCAAACACAAGATATATAATATAATACTGTCATCACTGACACACGTCAGCATGATGCTAATATATACAAAATACTTGTAGCGTAAACATAGTAGCATGCAAATGTCATCCTATAATTATACTGAGGTGTGTGAAACTATATAATTTATGCATATATATTAATCTTAGTAAGAATCAGTTAATTATCTGATTCGTAAGAGCCACGACATCCACAGTCAACTCTCTTAGTCCTGCGGACGGTATTAGCGGTGGTATACCGCGTGGAGTATACCACGTGGGGTATACCTCGTGGGGTATACCTCGTGGGGTATACCTCGTGGGGTATACCTCGTGGGGTATACCTCGTGGGGTATACCACGTGGGGTATACCTCGTGGGGTATACCACGTGGGGTATACCACGTGGGGTATACCTCGTGGGGTATACCTCGTGGGGTATACCTCGTGGGGTATACCACGTGGGTATACCTCGTGGGGTATACCACGTGGGGTATACCTCGTGGGGTATACCTCGTGGGGTATACCTCGTGGGGTATACCACGTGGGGTATACCTCGTGGGGTAATACCTCGTGGGGTATACCACGTTGGGTTGTGTAACCTTCACAACACATGTGGTATACGCACAGGGTAAAGGACGGGGTAGGCGAGGCTGGGGGCAGCGGTGGTGCCTGATGGACCAACCCGTTCTCGCAAATTTAATAAGTCAATATTGACTTATTAGTTGCGTGCATAGGTGACATACTAAACATAATAGTTTCCCTTGAAAAGCTTCATAGAAAACACCGACCTTACCTAACCTACTTAGTATGTTAAGATAAGCATCTTATTGCTTCGTAATTACAATTATTACCTAACCTATACCTATAATAGGTTAAGTAACAATTGTAATTACGAAGCTATAAGATGCTTATTTTAACATACTAAGTAGGTTAGGTAAGGTCCGTGTTTTCTATGAAGCTTTTCAAGGGAAACTATTATGTTTAGTATGTCACCTATGCACGCAACCAATAAGTCAATATTGACTTATTAAATTTGCGAGGACGGGTTGGATGGACAGAGGACGGGAGCCGTCCACTAGAGTTTTTTTTTCTATCACAGACGTGGCCACACATTTACAATGCTAACCAACATATATACATTTTTTGTCCTGTCCTTCATGGACAAGATTAGATTTAGATATTGCCCCGAGGGGCAAGTTTATTGGGCAGCGCCACTCATCTTGTGAGTGGACACACCGCCATAGCAGCATGTACAACACTCCTCAATGGGAAGAAAACCCGCTGGGTTGTTCATCCTGTCACTTGTACCCAGACACAGCTGGGACTTGATTAATTGGCACAACTGAACAGCTCCTCAAACAAGAAGATTAACATCTGTCAACCCTTTAAAGCTTACGTTATCTTGCGGATGCAAAATGGGGGAATCTTTTAAGAACAGTATCAATATTTGACAAATAGTGTTTTCCTAACTCAAACAATGTGGGGTTTATTATTGTACACATACTTCTAATGTCTCTCAGGTGTTCACATTCACGTAGATAGTGGTCTAGGCGGTGTCCGTCACTCTCACCACAGATTCTGCAACATCGCTGATCAACTGTTGTTTCGACAGACCACTGGAACATTATCTAACACAGTGCACAGTTACAAACCCATTAAGATTTCAACTTAGATTAAACAGAGCAGAAGTTGTTAAACTCACATGGGGCAAAATCTTACTGAAGCGACCATTCGAGTCATAAATACTCTTACTCCGCCCAAGTAAAACAGAAACAAACATCACTTAGTGGGCCAGCCAGAGGCTTAGGGCCCGCGCAGGAATATCCCTGAAAAAAAACTTGTTTCCATTCCGTATCTCCATGGGTATTTGTATCAAAGACGGATTCTCGCTATTACCGATTCTCTCCCGCGTCCACCTCCTCCTCTTCGTCCATAATGATTGGGATTGCCAGCTGCAACCATGTTGTACCATCATACAGATTCACTGGTTTGTGCTTTTTATCCTCCTTTCCTCAGTTACCTTGTCACGGTGATGTTGCCTGACAATACCTCTAATTTGTAGTAGAGTTTTGGGTATGAAGTATTCAATATGGTCTCCTTCAGCGCCTTCAACAGCCAGCACATCTGCTCGTTCATTCCCACATATTCCAACATGGGAGGGGATCCACAGAAACTTGACGACTGTTCCCTGATTGGTAAGTACTCTCACAGCTCTCTCAATTTCAGCAACTACTGCAAGATTTTCTGCCTGATTTTTATTTAGGCTTTGACGTGCTGCTTTTGAATCAGTGCAAATCACTGCACCATTAGTGTTCCGTTCAAGAAACCTTAACGCCATAACAATGGCAGTTAGTTCTGCTTGCGTTGAAAAGGCATAGTTCTCAATACGCGCTTTTTCTTCATTTCTGCATTGGAAAGCATTATCCTTAATTACAGTGTATGCTGCACCAGCCCTGCCATTGACAGGATAAGATGACCCATCAGTGTAGATTTGATCTAGTTCATCTCCGGCATCTTTATAAATTTCCTCGAAGATACTTGTGCCTCATTTCTTGTGGTGTCATGTTGGATTTTTTCATTGCCATTTCATTGATGATAATCCTGCAAGAGTCATCCTACCAGGGAGGTAACCTCTCTACAGGCATGAGCTCACGGGCTTGCTCAAGCAGGTGAAGTTCTTCGAGGTAGCAGACTGATCCGTGATGCCATTTTGTGCTTCTCCTGTTTCCCCCTGAAAGTAGCACAGAACTCAGTTTTTTCTTAGCAATATCATTGTAATAGGGATCTCTGGCTATCCTAATTGCAAGTTTAGCATTCAGCTCCTTAATTCTGCTTTTAACACTGGTGAGGGACAACTCCTCTCGTAGATTAGACGTTTTGGCAGTTCTTGGAACTCCAAGAATGATTGTCATGGCTTCATTTTGAATGCTTTCAAGCCTTTTCATATCGCTTTGGGAGTAGGTGCACAGAACTGGTGCGGCATAGTCTATGACGGAGCGCACATAGGCTGTGTACATCATTTTAAGCACGCAATAGAGGCTCCATGCCCATTCCAGGTCATGGCTTTCAGTGCCCTGAGTCGACTTTTGCATGTTCCTATGAGTTGGTTGAGCTCCTCTTTCTTTCCCTTGTTAGAGCCGACAGTGACGCCAAGGTACCGATAGTGGTCAACCCATTCAAGTGTTACACCATTAATTTGTAGTTCTTCATTTTCTCCCCTCTTGTGATGAGAGTATGCTTTTGTCTTGTTTGGGGAGAGAGTGAAACCGAGCTCAATGCATTTCCTTCCGAGGAGTTCAATAGAGTGTTTAATTTTTCCCAAGGTGGGAGCTTGCATTAGAACATCTGCATATCCCACTTGTTGTGTTCCTTCCGGGAAATCAATATTTGCAATGGCATTCATAAGTACATTGAATAGCGTGGGGCTTAAGACTCCTCCTTGGGGGGGGGGAGTCCCGAGTTCCATATTCATTGTTCTTGATCGGCTCCATTGAAGCAGACCTTGGCTTTCCTCCCTGTGAGATAGTCTTCAATCCATTTCATGAGTCTCCCCTTGACACCCATGCATGCAAGCTCGTCCAGGATCGCAATCCCCTGTGCTTTGTCGAAAGTTCCTTTGATGTCGACAAATATAGAGTACTTAGCTGTGTCATTAGCCAAGTAATTAAAAACTATACAATTTGCTGTGCTCCGTCCTTAAACAAATCCATTGACCCCCTCCCCTGGCCTGCCTATTTTGTGCAACAGTCGGTTTAGAATGATTCTTTCAAGCATGTTCAAGTGCATGACATAAGACTGATAGATCTGTAATTGCCAGGGTCATTGGGTTTCGGTATGGGGACAATTATTGCATGTTTCCGTTGTGTGGGCAACACTTCACTTAGGAATGATTTGTTAAACAGGTGGAGTAGTGGATTCCCAGACACTTCACACAGTGCATTGAGTATGTCGTAGGTGACACCATCTTCACCAGGTGCTGTACTTTTACCCTTTTTCATAGCCCCCTTACTTCCTGGGCTGTGATTGGTTCCCGATACTCATCACTAGATTGTGCTCTTGTTATCCTAATCCTTCTGTCATTATGTCGGAGGAGCTGTTCCTTGCTTCTGTAGGGAGTAGGAGGAGGAGGATGCTGCATCACTCCACTTGTGAATTAGTTCCTCACCCTTACCCTGGGGGTCTTTGTGAGCCGCAGGCCGGGCTCTGCCCCCTTAGCTTTCTGAATTTCTGCTCACACTTGTCTTGCAGATGTTTCTCTTCCAATGGAGCTAGTGAATTCAAGCCATTGTCTTTCCCGCTCTTTAATCTTCTCTTCCCTGGCTACTTGACACACAGTTTTGAACAATTCTTGGTTGCTTTCGGTGGGATGTCTCCGGTACTCTCTACTCATGCTCCTAACATTTGCATTGAGCATCTTTATGTAATCTTTCTCATACCATTTTCTTCTGAGGGTTATTGCGCCCAGGCGTACGGTGAGGAACTGAGACAGTGCTCAATTTGGTTATTAAAGTCATCAACAAATGTATCAATGTCTTCTGGGATTTGGTATTCCGTGAACCAAACTCTCATCCTGTTTATGAAGTGCGGCCTCATATCCGGACCGAGTGATAACCTTTTTCTTTTATTCGTTTCTTTCTTTCTCTTGCTCATGTCGACGGTGGTAATCAACGCCCAGTGGTCACTACATAAACTGTGCACAATGTGTGTTCTGGCATCCGTGTCCTGTGCATTCAGCAGGAGAGCATAGTCCAATCTTCCTCTGAGGTGAGTTGGCTGTTCATCACCCAGGACTCTAAAGTTTTCACTTCCCCTGACATAGTGACAGTTTCCGTCCATTGACATTGGGCTGAAGACAGTTGGCACCAAAGTGTGGGTGTCTGGCATTCAGGTCACCAACCAGCAGGGTAGGTTCTTCATTAACAAACTCAGGCAGTGTGTCAAGGTCAAGTTTACTCTGTGGCACATATAGGTTGATTATATGTAGAGCATTATTGTTTAAGTGAAGGGTTACCCCCAGTGACTCATACTCATCCCCCATGTGCAGGTCATCTATAATCTGTGCAGGAATGTTGTTACTTACAAAGATAGTGAGGCCCCGTTTTCTTTCCCCAGCTGGAAGGGAGAACCTTTGATAACCGTTGAATCTTGGATTGAAGTCCTCACCCACCAGTGTTTCTTGTAGCACTATGACGTCAGTTTGGTGTTCACGGACGTACTGTATGATGTCATTAATTCATTTGCGAACTCCATTGCAATTCCATTGTAGTATAGTGAGATGTTCTTTCTGTCATGGACAAGGTCAGAGATCTGTTAAACATACAGTTCAGAGATTTATTGAACATTCAACCACAAAAGGTAATTGTAGTGCTTTTAAGATGCTAACCTAATCAGCATACATAAATACATAGATATTTACGTCTGT
>NC_091237.1:10511099-10524779 GCF_040958095.1 Procambarus clarkii | reverse complement strand
GTGTGGGTATCTGGCTGATGATTGGCCAAAGTGGGTTTCCAGGCTTGTGTGTCTTGACATTTCCATACACATACCCAGGTTTGTATGCCACCTGCCAAAGATTATTGGGGAATACAAACCTGAGTATGCATATGGAAATGTCAAGACACACAAGCCTGGAAATCCACTTCGGCCAATCATCAGCCAGATACCCCACACCCACGTACAGACTGGCGAAGCGACTCAACAGCTTGCTGACACCTTATGTACCTTGTGCTTTCAGCCTGAAGTCTCCAAAGGAATTTGTTGACTTACTGCGGGGCACACGGGCCACAGGGATAAGAGCCTCGTTGGACGTAGAATCGCTGTTTACCAACGTACCTGTGGATTAAACAATCGGAATGATTGTTTCATCCACTTTTTTTTTTTTTCTCTTTTTTTTTTTTACTATTTTATGTGATTGGCATCTGCCTAGAGATTGCCCGACCACCTACTTTTCTCGTCATATATATATATATATATATATATATATATATATATATATATATATATATATATATATATATATATATATATATATTATATCTACACACATTCTCAAAGACAAGTTTACCATGTTTAGCACTGGCTTTATATTCTCTTTGGGTGAGGTGGTAAAGAACAGGTGAATGAAACAAGTGGATGAATGGCATAACTTAGTGGATATTTAAAGGGTATTAAATGTATCAACATGGGCAGCTTATGTTCTTGTGGCTGGTTGTGTTCCTAAGTTATTGGATCAAATGACTTGGGAACACAAGCAGGTTCTGTATTAAAGCAGATTCCATAATGTTTCTATTGAAAATGTTTTTACACTTCGTTATTGAAGAAGCCATCTCCCAATGTGGTGAGAACTTTCTGACAAATGAACAGAGTATTAGACAGTTGGCCGTGTCTTACAGAGTATTAATGTTGTGAAATATTAAATTTCAAATCGTTGGATGTCTTTCACTAGCCCCTCAAGACTTTTCACTAGCCCCTCAAGACTGGAATGACTGGTGTAGATTCACCTAGTTGTATTCACCTAGTTGTGCTTGCGAAGGTTGAGCTCTGCTCTTTCGGCCCGCCTCTCAACTGTCAATCTATTGTTACTAACTACTAATTTTTTTTTCTCACACACATCCCCAGGAAGCAGCCCGTAGCAGCTGTCTAACTCCCAGATACTTATTTACTGCTAGGTAACAGGAGCATCAGGGTGAAGGAAACTTTAACCATTTGTTTTTCCGCCGGCTGCCGGGATCGAACCCGGGTCCCTAGGTTCACGAGCCTAGAGCGCTGTCCACTCAGCCAGCCAGCCACAGTTTGGTTGTGTATTATATTTTATATACAGTGAGATAGCAAGATAGTCAGCAGAAAGACGGATAATCGGAGACAGAATGAGAGAGGCAAAAGAAGACAGATACAGAGACCTGGTGGGCAAGTACCAAGTGAGACAAGAAGACAGGTAACACAGAGACAGAAACAACCCAGAAAGAGGCAGACAGAGAAAGAAACTGAAGAGACCGAGAGAAGGAAAAAGAATTGGGTGGATGTTTTGAAAAGACGGAAGGAGAGAGAGAGAGGGGGAGACTGGTGGAGGGAGAAGGAAGACAGGAGGATAGAATAGAGAAAAAAGTGCGAGAGATGTGACAGGAGAAAAGAGGAGAGGGGAGAGAAAAAATGAGTGGGGGAGAAAGTTGGAGAGATGAGGAGAGGGGGCGTGGAAGAGCGGGATAAAGTTGGAGAGGGGAGAGATGGAAAGAGAGGGGCAAATATTGAAAGAGGGATGATTGGGAGAGAGGGGGAGCGAGGAAGGGAGTCCCGGATGCACTTACTATAAAATTGAGTAAACTTTATAGTACGTGTAATATACTCTACCGTTATATATTTCTTTTTCTTCACCTTGAACGAAGATGACTTGGAGAAATTCTCTTCCAATTTAACTAAGATGCAAGAGCACTAGTCAGAGCAATAGAAGCCCTAAACAAGAAAATAATAAGAAAGTCTAATAGGGGGTACAAGTGTTGTGTTACTTGACTCTTCAGAGGTTGCATTAGCATTTCACCTTTCTTTTTATGACGTCTTCAACATAACCGTTAGAGAAGCCATTGCTGACAAGGACCTGCCTTACCCTACAGAGTTCTTCGTCGACTTGCTTCCATCCAGAGCTGTGACTGAGAGCCCGGTCGACGTAAGCGTTGACAACACTCCTCTTGTACCTGTCTGGGCAGTCACTGTGGGCATTAAGGCACATTCCTATGTTTGTTTTCTTAGTGTCCACTGCAGTGTGGAAGCCTCCGTTCCTTTCCGTGACTGTTACATCTAGAAAGGGCAGCTTCCCATCATTCTCCATCTCGTAAGTGAAACTTAACACCGAATTCTTCTCAAAGAATAAAGTACATATTATATTCGTTATAAGAAAATGCCTTTCTGGCTGTATGTTTGTGGGTTTATCCAAGGTTGAAGGCCAAACTGTAGTAGGGTATGGCTATAGGGTGGTCGGGGTGGGCCCTACTGGTCTTATTAAGAGGGCGTCGAACCCTCGACGCCCTGCCCTAACATAAACGGTGAAAGGTGGCTGGCCCAGTCCCTAGATTCCTTCGCTGGAAACGATAACCATGAATTCAGTATTATATTTTCTGAGAGAGGAGAGGGTGGGATAGAGGGGAGGAGAGGGGGAGACTGGTGAAGTGGGGTGAGAGAGGTAGGAGAGAATGGTGAGAGGGGAAGATAGGTGGAGAGTGAGGAGACTGGGAGAGAGGGTGGAAAAAGGGTGAGAGAGGGAAATGGCGATCTTGGGGGAGAAAGTTGAAGAAAGGAGGAGAGGGGGAGGTAGGATAACAAAGATGAGAGAGGGGGAAGAGAGACCCGGGCGCAGCCGGCTACTATCCCTGCACACATATGCAGTTACTTATATATAATTGAATTTAGAATACTTAACAAAGACCCTGACGGGAAACTTTAATATTTCATATATCATGAAATGCAGGGAATGAAATAAACCATTCTTAAACCAGTACAATGGCCGCCTTTATTCACCTGAACACAATACAAACAATAACATCATCACTAACCCCCCACCACTACCACCCTCCCCCCACCCACAAACAACTCGCTTGATTAACTCAGGAAACACCACACATACTCACGCACACTCTCTCACACACACACACTCTCTCTCTCTCTCTCTCTCTCTCTCTCTCTCTCTCTCTCTCTCTCTCTCTCTCTCTCTCTCTCTCTCTCTCTCTCTCTCTCTCTCTCTCTCTCACTCTCTCTCACACACACACACACACACTCTCTCTCTCTCTCACACACACACACACACACACACACACACACACACACACACACACACACACACACACACACACACACACACTCACACACACATTATTTGTAGTTATTTTTAGTTTAGTACACATTATCAGTAGTTAACGGATGGAATGCACTAGGCAGTGATGTGGTGGAGGCTGACTCCATACACAGTTTTAAATGTAGATATGATAGAGCCCAGTAGGCTCAGCAATCTGTACACCAGTTGATTGACAGTTGAGAGGCGGGACCAAAGAGCCAAAGCTCAACCCCCGCAAGCAGAAATAGGTGAATACACTCACACATACTCACACACACACACACACACACACACACACACACACACACACACACACACACACACAAGTTGCTTGGGGCAAACCAAGCAACCTTGGAGGAATTTGACCTCACCAGTGATGAGGTCAAAAGGTGTCAGCTGGAGCTGGATGTGACAAAGGCTGTTGGGCCTGATAGAATCTCACCATGGATACTAAAGGAAGGTGCAGAAGCACTTAAGTGTGCCACTCTCTATGGTGTATAACAGGTCACTGGAAACAGGAGACTTACCAGAAAGTTGGAAGACAGCTAACGTGGTCCCAATATACAAATAGGGTGACAGGCAAGAGGCACTGAATTACAGGCCAGTTTCCTTAACTTGTATACCATGCAAGGTGATGGAGAAGATCGTGAGGAAAAGGCTCGTAGAGCATCTGGAGGGAAATAACTTTGTAACGCACCACCAACATGGGTTCAGAGATGGTAAATCGTGCCTCACAGGTTTAATAGAATTTTATGACCAGGCAACGAAAATTAGGAAGGAAAGAGAAGGGTGGGCCGACTGCATTTTCCTGGATTGCCAAAAAGCCTTTGACACAGTACCCCATAAAAAGCTGTTAAAAAAGTTGGAGCAACAGGCAGGAGTAAAAGGGAAGGTGCTCCAGTGGATAAGGGAGTACTTAAGCAACAGGAAACAGCGAGTAACGGTGAGGGGGGAGACATCAGAGTGGCGAGATGTCACCAGCGGAGTCCCACAGGGCTCAATACTTGGACCCATCCTGTTTCTAATATATGTGAACGATCTTCCAGAGGGTATAGACTCATTCCTCTCAATGTTTGCTAATGATGCAAAAATTATGAGACGAATCAAGACGGATGAAGATAGACAGAGACTACAGGATGACCTGGATAAACTGGAGGAATGGTCTAGAAAATGGCTGCTAAAGTTCAACTCAGGAAAGTGTAAGGTGATGAAATTAGGCGAAGGGAGCAGGAGGCTGAACACAAGGTATCATCTGGGAGAGGAAATCCTGCAAGAGTCAAATAGAGAGAAGGATCTGGGGGTTGATATCACACCGAACCTGTCCCCAGAGGCCCACATCAAAAGAATATCATCAGCGGCAGTATGCTAGACTGGCCAACATAAGAACTGCCTTCAGAAACTTGTGTAAGGAATCTTTCAGAACCCTGTATACCACTTATGTAAGACCAATCCTGGAGTATGCAGCTCCAGCCTGGAGTCCAGTACCTAGTTAAACACAAGACAAAGTTAGAGAAGATTCAGCGGTATGCCACCAGGCTCGTCCCGGAACTGAGAGAATTGAGCTACGAGGAAAGGCTAAAGGAGCTGAACCTCACAATCCTGGAAAACAGAAGAGTAAGGGAGACATGATAACCACCTACAAAATTCTCAGGGGAATTGACAGGGTGGACAAAGACAAACTCTTCAGCACGGGTGGGACACGAACAAGGGGACATAGGTGGAAACTTAGTACCCAGATGAGCCACAGAGACGTTAGAAGAATTTTTTTCAGTGTCAGAGTAGTTAATAAATGGAATGCACTAGGAAGTGATGTGGTGGAGACTGACTCTATACAGTTTCAAATGTAGATATGATAGAGCCCAGTAGGCTCAGGAATCTGTACACCAGTTGATTGACAGTTGAGAGGCGGGACCAAAGAGCCAAAGCTCAACCCCCGCAAGCACAATTAGGTGAGTACAAGTACCTTAGAGTACCTAAGCGATAGGAAGCAGAGATTTACGGTGAGGGGTGAGACCTCAGATTGGCGTGAAGTCACCAGTGGAGTCCCACAGGGCTCTGTAATCGGCCGTATCTTGTTTCTGATATTTGTAAATGATCTCCCGGAGGGTATCTATTCCATTTCTCTCAATTTTTGCGACGATGCAAAAATTATGAAAGGATTAAGACAGAGGAGGACTGCTTGAGGCTTTCAAGAAGACCTAGGCAAACTGAAGGAATGGTCGAACAAATGGTTGTTAGTTTAACCCAAGCAAATGTAATGTAATGAAGATAGGTGTAGGGAGCAGGAGGCCAGATACAAGGTATCATCTGGGAGATGAAATTCTTCAAGTGTCAGAGAAAGAAAAAGACTTGGGGGTTGATATCACGCCAGATCTCTTCTCCTGCAGCCCATATCAAGAGGATAACATCAGCGGCATATGCCAGGCTGGCCAACATAAGAACGGTATTCAGAAACTTGTGTAAGGAATCATTCAGAACTTTGTATACCACATATGTCAGGCCAATCCTGGAGTATGCAGCCCCAGCATGAAGTCCATATCTAGTCAAGGATAAGACTAAACTGGAAAAGGTTCAAACTAGTACCCGAGCTGAGAGGTATGAGCTACGAGGAGAGACTACAGGGAATTAAACCTCACTTCGCTGGAATACAGAAGAGTTAGGGGGGGACATGATCACAACATTCAAGATTCTCTAGGGAATTTATAGGGTAGATAATGACAATCTATTTAACACAAGGGCACACACACTAAGGGACACAGGTGGAAACTGAGTGCCCAAATGAGCCACAGAGATATTAGAAAGAACTTTTTAGTGTCAGAGTGGTTGACAAATGGAATGCATTACGAAGTGATGTGGTGGAGGCTGACTCCATACACAGTTTCAAGTGTAGATATGATAGAGCCCAAGTAGGCTCAGGAACCTGTACACCTGTTGATTGACGGTTGAGAGGCGGGACCAAAGAGCCAGAGCACAACCACCGCAAGCACAAATAGGTGAGTACACGACTATAGGACGATCTGGACAAACTGGAGGAATGGTCTAGGAAATAGCTACTAAAGTTCAACTCAGGAAAGTGTAAAGTAATGAAATTAGGCGAAGGGGAGCAGGAGGCTGAACACAAGGTACCATCTGGGAGGTGAAATCCTGCAAGAGTCAAATAGAAAGATCTGGGGGCCGATATCACACCGAACTAATCTCCAGAGGCCCACATCAAAAGGATATCATCAGCGGCATATGCTAGGTTGGCCAACATAAGAACCGCCTTAAACTTGTGTAAGGAGTCGTTCAGGACCCTGCATACCACTTATGTCAGACCAATTCTGGAAAATGCAGCTCCAGCCTGGAGTCCATACCTAGTTAAACACAAGACAAAGTTAGGAGAAGATTCAGCGGTATGCCACCAGGCTCGTCCCGGAACTGAGAGGTATGAGCTACGAGGAAAGGCTAAAGGAGCTGAACCTCACGTCCCTGGAAAACAGAAGAGTAAGGGAAGACATGATAACCATCTACAAAATTCTCAGGGGAATTGACAGGGTGGACAAAGACAAACTCTTTAGCACGGGTGGGACACGAACAAGGGGACACAGGTGGAAACTTAGTACTCAACATGGGAAGCGGCACCTACACGATCAAACTAGGAGGAGGCATCAGACTGGATACGTTCACCGACACGTTATTTACTCTTCAAACCCAAATATCAGAAAATTCACATGACTGGGAATATTTAACAAGGTAAGGATGGTGCTAGAATGGTGCTGTTTGCTGGCTGTAGACTCTAGTTGTCTCGAGGTCCAGCCAACCAGTTGTCTGGGATTCACCTTATTAACACAATCCGATAAGAGGAAAGTGTTTTGAAATCATCCACTGGTAAGAGGAGTCAAAAGCTCCTCCCATCCTTAGGGTCGTTTCAGTGTCTACAGGTTGATTATACGTCCTCTGATGTAAGGGATCGTCCTCTCAGCAGAGCCACGTCTCTAATCCTCTCTGGGTAGACTACCCTCGTTAGGGATACCGCGTGGTTACACGGCCTCTAGGCCCCATTCGACATTCACAATTCCACATTGTAATCGCAGCAACTTGAATAGATCGTTATAGCGGGTGTTCCTGTACACAGCTCCGTCGTTAGTGTCGCACGTAGTCCTCATCTCATTAATAGCTGCCCCTCTCTTCGTCAGGGTCGTCCCTCCTCCACGACCACTGGCCCCCGTCAACGACCTCAGCAGTCGCCACTAATGACCTTGATTTGTAAGCGTTACACACCTGGGCTCCATGCAGTCTCTGATTACATTACCAATATAAACACCCTATGGATTTACACAGGCTCCGTGTCCACTGCAAGGGTCGTGATCACTGGGGTCGCATTCACTACAAGCTAATCCTCTACAGGGGTCGTGTCCACTATACGGGTCATGTCCACTATACGGGTCATGTCCACTATACGGGTCATGTCCACTATACGGGTCATGTCCACTATACGGGTCATGTCCACTATATGGGTCATGTCCACTATATGGGTCATGTCCACTATATGGGTCATGTCCACTATATGGGTCATGTCCACTATATGGGTCATGTCCACTATACGGGTCATGTCCACTATACGGGTCATGTCCACTATACGGGTCATGTCCACTATACGGGTCATGTCCACTGTACGGGTCATGTCCACTGTACGGGTCATGTCCACTGTACGGGTCATGTCCACTGTACGGGTCATGTCCACTGTACGGGTCATGTCCACTGTACGGGTCATGTCCACTGTACGGGTCATGTCCACTGTACGGGTCATGTCCACTGTACGGGTCATGTCCACTGTACGGGTCATGTCCACTATAAGAGTGGAGTCCAAACACTAGGAAACACCACCAAACACAAGGTGGCACCACCAAACACTAGGTAGCACCACCAAACACTAGGAAACACCACCAAACACTGGGAAACACCACCAAACACTGGGAAACACCACCAAACACTGGGAAACACCACCAAACACTGGGAAACACCACCAAACACTAGGAAACACCACCAAACACTGGGAAACACCACCAAACACTGGGAAACACCACCAAACACTGGGAAACACCACCAAACACTGGGAAACACCACCAAACACTGGGAAACACCACCAAACACTGGGAAACACCACCAAACACTAGGTGGCACCACCAAACACTGGGAAACACCACCAAACACTGGGAAACACCACCAAACACTGGGAAACACCACCAAACACTAGGTAGCACCACCAAACACTAGGTAGCACCACCAAACACTGGGAAACACCACCAAACACTGGGAAACACCACCAAACACTAGGTGGCACCACCAAACACTAGGTAGCACCACCAAACACTAGGAAACACCACCAAACACTGGGAAACACCACCAAACACTGGGAAACACCACCAAACACTAGGAAACACCACCAAACACTGGGAAACACCACCAAACACTAGGAAACACCACCAAACACTAGGTGGCACCACCAAACACTAGGTAGCACCACCAAACACTAGGAAACACCACCAAACACTGGGAAACACCACCAAACACTGGGAAACACCACCAAACACTAGGAAACACCACCAAACACTGGGAAACACCACCAAACACTGGGAAACACCACCAAACACTAGGAAACACCACCAAACACTGGGAAACACCACCAAACACTGGGAAACACCACCAAACACTAGGTAGCACCACCAAACACTAGGTAGCACCACCAAACACTGGGAAACACCACCAAACACTGGGAAACACCACCAAACACTAGGTGGCACCACCAAACACTAGGTAGCACCACCAAACACTAGGAAACACCACCAAACACTGGGAAACACCACCAAACACTGGGAAACACCACCAAACACTAGGAAACACCACCAAACACTGGGAAACACCACCAAACACTAGGAAACACCACCAAACACTAGGTGGCACCACCAAACACTAGGTAGCACCACCAAACACTAGGAAACACCACCAAACACTGGGAAACACCACCAAACACTGGGAAACACCACCAAACACTAGGAAACACCACCAAACACTGGGAAACACCACCAAACACTGGGAAACACCACCAAACACTAGGAAACACCACCAAACACTAGGAAACACCACCAAACACTAGGAAGCTCCACCATACACAAGGAGGGACAGAAAAGGAACAAGGCAAACGCAACGGTAAAGAAATGTTAATGACTTCAAGTAAGTTGGTTGAGATAATTGGGAGAAGGGAACCATGCCGAGCACCCCAGGATATCTGTCCCGCCGTAGCCTTTTAGAGATAAATCTAAGCTCACTCTGTATGATATGGCAACCTATCTTATTACCATGGATAAATTACCTGAAATCCTTGCACTGTACCCACATTTTGTTTCCAGTAGATGAACGACATATGAGATTCAGAAACAAGTAGTGTATTGTGAAGACTAATAATAAACAGAAGCTCCCCTATGACTCTGTAATATCCCCATTGGCCAAACTATTATGTATTAACGACAAGACCTACCATTAATGTATGATGACTTACTGTAAATATGTAGCTCTTGTAATAGCACTTTCTCTGTAACTAGCTGACATTGTATCTATAAGGTGTGAAGGATTGAAGAAATTGTTTATGTAATAATCTAAGATGAGGTCTGATAAAGACCTTTTGTGCCCTCTGTAATGCTTTTGCGCTACCGCTCACAGGATGAGTATGGGGTGCACAATAAACTAGCCGCCTTCGGCGGCAACAATCAACCGTGGGCGGCTGGTGGGTGGTGTTGGGCGGCCGGTGGGTGGTGTTGTGGTGGGTGGGATTGGCGGGGAGGGGGTGATTTTACCTATGATTTGCCTGCGACTATCTCAAGAGTTTTCATATTCCCGTGGCCTGGCCGGCATCACAGAATCCCCCAGGTGATGACATGATGGGCCAGAGTGCGGCTGTCGGACACTTGGCCCAGGTACTTGGCCGAACCCTTGCCTTATTACTCCAATTTTCCTTACATATGATGGAAGGGTGAAGAGTGGAGGGCCTCTGGTGGTCATAGGGTGTTCTCAGAGTGTTCTATGGCACTCTACGCTCTCGCTGGGTCTGTTCTGCACCACCTACCATATCTCTCCTCGCAGTAAACCCATATATTATGTAGATTGTGGACCTGACCCCTTGAGTCCCCTTCCGTGTATATATTATGTGATATCTCAATTATTTCCATTCCATAGAAGACATTCCGAGTTCTTTGAGACCGCGTCCAGTTATTTAGTTATTTAGTATGTCATTGCGTGCAGTATATGTTCATTCTGTTTTAGATATCTCGCTTGTCTTAAAATGGGAGGTGAGTACATGGGATTGTAGGCGGAACGTTGGAGCATTGTGGTGGCATCTCTGGTCGTGAAGGTTCTAATACACTTTATCATGTTCTTGGCTGATGCTATTTTTGGTCTGTTATGCTCTCTGAACTCTTGGTCGACCGACCTCATTATTCCCAGATCCCTTATAGGTTTATATGATATTTCCGTTCTCAGGAGAAATTCTTATCGTGTTAGTGTTGTTGTGGGTGAGTTATTGTGTGTGGGTTGTGCAGGTTGTGTTGTCGTCAGTGGTTGTGGGAGCTCTGTTGGGAAGGGTGGGAAAGTGGGATGTGTGGGGGGGGGGGGGCTTGTGTTGGATTGGTTTGAATAGTACGGTGATGCCCGTTATCCCTCCCCACACTCTCCTCCCTTCCTCACACACCCTCCATCCCCTACTCTCTCCTGCGTACCCCCACACTCTCCCCACACTCCCTTTCCACACTCCTCGCTCTTCCACACTCTCCCTCCTGCTGCCGGTGACGTTAGTGGTGCTTCTTGTTATTGAAAGAGAAACAGGCCATGGAGGGAGGACGGAAGGGATGGAGGGGGAGAGAGAGACAAAAACTGAGGGGAGGGGAAAGACAGAGGTGAGGGGGGAAGGAAGGCAGAGGAGGACAGGCAAGGCAGGGTGAGGGGAGAGGATGAGGGGAGAGAAAAGGAAGACAGTGGGAGGGGAAGAGAGGGGAAGGGGGCAAGGAAGAGGGAGACATTGAAGAAAGTAACGAATTTTGCCAGCTTTTCTGCGGACATTTCCCCTCGCGCAAACTACCGCCGCTGACTTAACCGCTCCAAAGAGAGTAATGAAGCAAGCACGGATTGGAATACTAATTGAGGATGAATGTATTCTACCCAGACCATTAGAGTCCTGAAATCACTTTAGTAGGGGAAGGGAGAGGAAATAATGGAATAATGGGAGGAAAGGGAAGGGAAAAAGAGGAAGGAGGAGGACAACGAGGAGATTGGAGATGAGCAGGATGTTAAGGAGGAGGTGGAGGATGAAGAGCAGGAGTAGGGACAAAGAAGAGGACAATGAGCAGGAGGAAGGTAGGGAGAAGGAGGAAGTGGAGGAGGAAGAGGGGAAGTCGCGGAGGAGATGGAAGAATAGGAGAAGAAATTGAAGAAGAATTGGAGAAATAGATTTAAGAAGATAGTATTGTCTGGAAAAGTATCTCTCTGGAAAGTGTCGAGATACTTTTCTATTTTAGGAAAAGTATCGAAACACACGAAATGTTTCAGCATTTGTGATGACAGAGTTTAATGTAGTCAGAAGTGAAGATTTAAGGCAGAGAGAAGATATAATTAAGATAAACCTAATACACACACTCAAATAAACTGTTCTCGCACTTAATGCGTCACAATTGGCATGCTATCGCCCGTAGCGTCATAGCTGTGACTCTTTGCTTTCATGAATTGCTGTGAAAAATCACAGCTATTTTGACGCTTGCTCGTACCTATATGCCTCGGGTCCTCGAGACCTCAGGTGGGATGCCAAGATTCGCACGCTTCTGGTTAGGCCAAAACCGCTTCAATTTAACGCTTGTCAAATCGTGATGATACATGTGTCCAGGCTACAATGTAATGATACATGTGTCCAGGCTAAGTGCCTTGTTTAGAGTTCATGTAGAGTGTATTAGGAGTATTTCTACACACACATACCATATTTACCTATATGTGTAATATGGATAAATTCTTACACACTTTGATGAGAGAAAATTAAGTAGTCTTCAGGAAACTCCACTACTCTTCAGGAAACTTCAGTAGTCTTCAGGAAACTCTACTAATCTTCAGGAAACTCTACTAATCTTCAGGAAACTCTACTAGTCTTCAGGAAATTCTACTAGTCTTCAGGAAACTCTACTAGTTTTCAGGAAACTCTACTAGTCTTCAGGAAACTCTACTAGTCTTCAGGAAACTCTACTAGTCTTCAGGAAACTCTACTAGTCTTCAGGAAACTCTACTAGTCTTCAGGAAACTCTACTAGTCTTCAGGAAACTCTACTAGTCTTCAGGAAACTCTACTAGTCTTTAGGAAACTCCAGTAGCCTTCAGGAAACTCAAAAAGTTTCTTGAGGTTTCTTGTCAAGAAGAAACTCAAGAAGTATACTCGAGTGTATACTGCAAGTTAATCCATAATTATGTATCTGTTTGGCTTTGAAACAGTACAGGAAGTCCTTCAATACACTGGGGAAAAGTGAGAGTTATCCATGTCTGCTACACTCTCGCTTTCCAGCAGACACGAGCAGAGTAACATTTTGATGGAGTTATTAAAACTGGAATACAATAGTGGGATACATATGGTTCCTTCAAAAAAGGGTGGACACATTCTCGTTAATCCGGCTGCCTAACACCTGGTTATGAATGAAAACGCTTTACACTAACCAGTCCTCAGGCAGTGTTCATTCCATCCAGCAGCCGACCCCAAACACGCTCTCATCAATTTTAATATGCTTTTCACTCAAAATAGAAATATTATCAAATATAAATTTATATTATATATTAGCATATTGTGCATATTTAGGTTAGTTAACTAATTATTTAGCCAATAATTATTATTTAGTCAGGGTAATAATTACGTTCTGGCATATTTAGGTGTCGGTTAGATTAGGTGAAGTGTTTAAGTTCTCTTGGCAATTATTTGTATTTGTAGCACATGGGTGCATTTGCAGAGTTGCAATTCAAACACTTGTTGGCAGCGAAGCACTGTTCGACAAATAGCCTTTGTTGATGTGTGCAGTCTGCTTTACAATCTCACTCGTTCGATTTTTTCTTGAATAGTACTTTGTTCTATTCCAGTGTTCGAAAATCATCGCTTTAAATGCTTCGGCCATGAACTGTAAATTTAAATAATTATAAACGAAATTAAAACGTGTAATCTAACCTATCCTAGGCCTAACAATCAACCTGTCCTCAGGGAGGAAATCCGCTCATGGGATGGATTGAAAACCACTACATAATTAATGCTCTATTCTGGGTTAGGTTAAGGTTATATTA
>NC_091237.1:10491099-10506099 GCF_040958095.1 Procambarus clarkii | reverse complement strand
TATCAGGGATGGTGTGGTCAGTGTCAGGTATCAGGGATGGTGTGGTCATAGTGTCAGGTGTCAGGGATGGTGTGGTCATAGTGTCAGGTGTCAGGGATGGTGTGGTCATAGTGTCAGGTGTCAGGGATGGTGTGGTCATAGTGTCAGGTGTCAGGGATGGTGTGGTCAGTGTCAGGTATCAGGGATGGTGTGGTCAGTGTCAGGTATCAGGGATGGTGTGGTCAGTGTCAGGTATCAGGGATGGTGTGGTCAGTGTCAGGTATCAGGGATGGTGTGGTCAGTGTCAGGTATCAGGGATGGTGTGGTCATAGTGTCAGGTGTCAGGGATGGTGTGGTCATAGTGTCAGGTGTCAGGGATGGTGTTGGCATAGTGTGTCAGGTGTCAGGGATGGTGTTGGCATAGTGTGTCAGGTGTCAGGGATGGTGTTGGCATAGTGTCAGGTGTCAGGGATGGTGTTGGCATAGTGTCAGGTGTCAGGGATGGTGTTGGCATAGTGTGCCAGGTGTCAAGGATGGTGTTGGCATAGTGTGCCAGGTATCAAGGATGGTGTTGGCATAGTGTGTCAGGTGTCAAGGATGGTGTTGGCATAGTGTGCCAGGTGTCAAGGATGGTGTTGGCATAGTGTGCCAGGTGTCAAGGATGGTGTTGGCATAGTGTGCCAGGTGTCAAGGATGGTGTTGGCATAGTGTGCCAGGTGTCAGGGATGGTGTTGGCATAGTGTGCCAGGTATCAAGGATGGTGTTGGCATAGTGTGTCAGGTGTCAGGGATGGTGTTGGCATAGTGTGCCAGGTGTCAAGGATGGTGTTGGCATAGTGTGCCAGGTGTCAAGGATGGTGTTGGCATAGTGTGCCAGGTGTCAGGGATGGTGTGGTCATAGTGTCAGGTGTCAGGGATGGTGTTGGCATAGTGTGCCAGGTGTCAAGGATGGTGTTGGCATAGTGTGCCAGGTATCAAGGATGGTGTTGGCATAGTGTGTCAGGTGTCAAGGATGGTGTTGGCATAGTGTGCCAGGTGTCAGGGATGGTGTTGGCATAGTGTGCCAGGTGTCAGGGATGGTGTTGGCATAGTGTGCCAGGTGTCAAGGATGGTGTTGGCATAGGGGGAGGGAGAAGTGTCGGAGGGGGGGAGGGAGAAGTGTCGAGGGGGGGGAGGGAGAAGTGTCGGGGGGGGGAGGGAGAAGTGTCGAGGGGGGGGAGGGAGAAGTGTCGGAGGGGGGGAGGGAGAAGTGTCGGGGGGGAGGGGGAGGGAGAAGTGTCGGTGGGGGGGGGGAGGGAGAAGTGTCGAGGGGGGGGGGAGGGAGAAGTGTCGAGGGGGTTGGAGGGAGAAGTGTCGAGGGGGGGGAGGGAGAAGTGTCGAGGGGGGGGAGGGAGAAGTGTCGGGGGGGGGAGAAGTGTCGGGGGGGGGGAGGGAGAAGTGTCGAGGGGGGGGGGAGGGAAAAGTGTCGGGGGGGGAGAAGTGTCGGAGGGGGGGGAGGGAGAAGTGTCGGGGGGGGGGAGGGAAAAGTGTCGGGGGGGGGGAGAAGTGTCGGAGGGGGGGGGGCAGGGAGAAGTGTCGGAGGGGGGGGGCAGGGAGAAGTGTCGGGGGGGGGGGAGAAGTGTCGGAGGGGGGGGCAGGGAGAAGTGTCGGGGGGGGGAGAAGTGTCGGAGGGGGGGGGGCAGGGAGAAGTGTCGGGGGGGGGGGAGAAGGATCTGTGGAGGATGTAAAACCAATTTCCGAATCCCGACAAAAAATTTCGCTTTGTCAATTTCCTTCATCCTCCCTCAAGCTGCCTGGCGAGGGTTACTGTTGTCTCCCCCCCCCCCCTCTCTCTCTCTCTCTCTCTCTCTCTCTCTCTCTCTCTCTCTCTCTCTCTCTCTCTCTCTCTCTCTCTCTCTCTCTCTCTCTTTTTCATTTTTTCTGTCTGTCTCCATCTCATTTCCCTACATCTATTTCCAATTTTTCCAATTATTTTCGCGTCTCCGCATAATTTAATTTGTCGGGTACTGAAAACTGCGGTCTGATGGGTCCCTGCGCATACTGTCTGCCCACGGAAGGTCTCACAACCACCACCAGTCGGAATACATCGAAATTAGTACGCTCTGAATACTAACGAATCAGTTGAAGCTTTTTTTTTTTTTTAAACAAAACAACTAAATGTATTTGCTACTTGGAACTAATCATCTGCCTCTATAGATTTATATAGGAGCTTGGAGAGAGATTTACACGAAGCTCACACCTGCTATTCATATATTTTACATAATTAGCTCTTGTAATGATTGTTACATAACTTTGAGGATTGAAAAGTTACGTACTGTTACCAAGGTGGTGGTCTGAGCTGTTTCGTCCTTAGCCAAGTTATTTAGATAGAAGAAATATGGTTTTCTGATTTATAGTCAAACAAAACAATAATTATTGGTATATAACAGCTGCCTGCTCTATGATGAACGACCTAACTTAATCTTTCCAGACCTGATTTAACCTAATGTATAAACATGAAAACATATACAAAGAGATATGTATATAATATTATAATATTATAGTACAGCACCCTAGGGTTCCACAAACCGGTAACGCTCCGATATGATATCCAGACTTCATCAAATAACTGTATTAGGCTGCCGCTCAACTTTGGCCCACAACCAAAGTACTGTCTCCTCACTGCTTAAGGTTGAATACCTGGCACATGAAAATATCTCCAATAAGAAAAGAAATCAATTTCTCACCTATCTCACCTCATTTTTCATCAATTTATTCTTTCATGCCAATAAGCAATCAAGCACTCTCTCATACGTATCAAGGTGCCCATATGGTTCTCTGTTCTACGTCCTGAGGCCCACCACTAAGAACATCTGTCTAGGTCCTCAAAATCAGGCAGATAGTCCTACAGTCCTTCCATTATCTGCTGCACCTGCAGTCTCTACTCAAATGCCTGTGAAGTTCCTCTATGCGGCTTCACAAAAGAAACGTGTAGCTCTCCTTCACTCGAAGTTCAGCTCCACACTTGGAGTTCACCATATAATCTTCCTCAGATGCGAAACTCCTCCACTAACTTAACATTTTCGGACGAGTCCACACCGAAATCAACCACCGACGCGACGCTTGGGGGCACCGCCCCTCAGTCCCTCACTGACCTCAGTAGAGTGTAGATGTGCTGCGCCTGTCTCCAGCATGTCCACTTATTTTTAACTGCTCATATCAGCTCACTATCTTAATAAAATCTCTAACCAATATGCATAAACGTCTCCTACGATCGCTTGGCACACGATCAAGCACTAATAAACAATCGATCAATTAATAAGCGAGCTTACTGCAGAATTTCAGGATGTGGCGACGCTTGCCCTCTGTCGCTCCGACATGGTGTTATTCTTGGTCGTCCAACAAAAATCCTTTGGGACTGTCTTTCAAAGCTCCTCACAGTCCTGACATGAGTCTATGAAGTCGCCTGGCAGGCTTCACACAGAAACACCTGCTTGCTTTCCTCCATTCGAGGATATTTCACATTAGAGTTCACACAGGCACGACCACCCTCTAGGCTTCAGGTCGCCTCTAATATCTTCATAATCACTGAGAAATGACATACGTTGTGTCCTCGGCAGCTTCCTCACCAGTTGTACACTGTAGCCTTCACTCAAATGCTGTACCCATAACCGTATTTTTCTATCTTCCCAGGAGACAGTGACGTACGCCCATTCATGACGACTGTATCAATTCAAATGATGCGTTACGACGTTTGTCGGCGTCATGCCACGTCACAAAATGTCGACATCTTATTCGATCTAACTTTTTATAAGATGTTCATCCTCCACTTGTATTCATTTAAGTAACTCACTGACGTTTACTTAATAAATTTCCTCTCTCTGACATCTTAATCTGTGGTCAGGTGTGCAGAATAACTCTCACCTGGCAGATCCAATCCGCCAGGCCACCTGGGGTCATCACACCTAATAAGGTCTCAACGTTCAACCTAACCTAAACTATAATGACCTAACCTAGCCTTGCCTGACATGACCTAATGTAACCTAACCTAACCTAACCAAACGTAACTTGTCTCAACAGAGGTCTGAACACCAAAAAAGCGAGCCGTGTGATTCCGAACACGACTCTGTAACTGCTGAATGTTTCAAGGCTAACTAGGTACTGGAATTCAATGTAGATTTATATACAAGCTGCTGTTTCTCTCTCATAGACGTGCCAATCTTACATGGTTTTTAGATTTTGGTCAAAATCAAGCACCAGCCCCACTTCCCCTTCCAAAATATCAAATATAATTTGTGTTAAAATACTTCTACAATGATTATATAGATAAAACATTTCATAAGTGACCATTATATAAAGTTTCTGAAATTGCAAACTTATGAAATTTGAAAAATTATCCAAATCGTAATACAATGGCTTAGGCAAAAGATTTTTTTTTGGGGGGGAAGGGGCGAGGGGAAGGGGGGGGAAGGTAGTGGGGCTACATTTTCCAAAAATACCATGGAGGCCATTAAGGAGCGGCTTAGTAAACTATGTAAAAGTCGGATTTGATCGTTACTGGAATATGGTGAGGGAGAAAATGGTGTACCCGATACTCCACTAATTGATGTCCTACAACCACCACCAGAGGCCTGCCTCTGGCGGTGGTGTATAATACGTAATTAATACACGTTTAATACGTCATACACATGTTTAGTAGGTCATACACATGTTTAGTAGGTCATACACATGTTTAGTAAGTCATACACATGTTTAATACGTCATACACAAGTTTAATGCACAATACACATTTAATACGCCATACACGTTTAATACGTCATACACAAGTTTAATGCACAATACACATTTAATACGCCATACACATGTTTAATATATCAGATTTTGAGGTTATCTTGAGATTATTTCGGGGCTTTAGTGTCCCCGCGGCCCGGTACTCGACCAGGCCTCCAACCCCAGGAAGTTGCCCGTGACAACTGACTAACTTCCAGGTACCTATTTACTGTTAGGTAACAGGAGCATCAGGATGAAAGAAACTCCGCCCATTGTTTCTCGCCTGCGGCCGGGATCGAACCCGGGACCACAGGATAACGCGTCCAGTGTTTTGTCCGGTCAGCCACCGGCTCCAGTATAAACAATTATAAATTAATACTTTGAACCCTGGAAACACAAACCGAAACTGTCTCTATTTTCCGCTTGTTACAACTTGTAATAAAGTTGTTACATCTTGGCTTAACGTGTTTATGGCGTATTAGAACGTTGTTACAACTTGCTATATTGGTTGTTATAACTGGTTAGGTGGTATTAAAATTTGTACCAACGTCGTAGTTTCGGTGTGTTTATATATATATATATATATATATATATATATATATATATATATATATATATATATATATATATATATATATATATATATTGTGACATACTCTGGAATAGCACAGTAACTATTCTGGCAGGTGTTGTGCCAAACACATTAATAAAAAAAATAAAAAACATAAATGTGCTGGTACCTTTACGGTGTGGAAGCCGCGGGTAAAGAACAAGAAAGTAAACACTTTATAATATTTATTGATAACAAAAATTAATAACAATATACTTTTACAAATAAAAATTAATGAATAATTAAAGACAAAAAACCGTTGACTACTTGGCTAAAACACAATAAAAAGAAAAATATATACAAATGAAGTTAGGTTACTGACAAGAGGTGAGATATGACTGTATACAATGTGCTGTGGATGCCAACCATCACCCGTTGATCAGAACGTCAAGGTCCGGGCAGACACAGGCGAGCTAGGACCACCAGATGGTGTCTGCCTGACTAAGCCGCCAGTATGGCTATATATATACAGGTACTGACGTCACACTGGCACTGGCACTCTTGACCAGGAACCGGCAGTATGACGACCGTCATGATAGCTTATCTGGGGAGCTGGCAAGACGGCAGGTATGGGGCTGGTGGAAGGTAGGGGAGAGGGGGGGAGGCAGAAGGGAAGGGAACTATCAGGGGAAAGCGCCAAGCCATTACGACTATATAGCACTTGGAAGGGTAAGGGTAAGGATAAGGATTTGGGATGGAAGGAATGATGCCCAACCACTTGGACGGTCGGGGATTGAACGCTGACCTGCATGAAGCGAGACCGTCGCTCTACCGTCCAGCCCAAGCGGTTGGGTAGGGAGGAGGGGAGAGAGGTAGAACAATACGTTTTGTCACATATTGTTGGTGTTTCTTGATGTTGAATCCTGATGTTGGAGCATATTGATATTGAGGTCGTAAGCAACAGGCAGAATCTACTGCTGTGCAGGCGATAACCGTAACAATATATATAATATATATATATATATTATATATATATATATATATGTCGTACCTAGTAGCCAGAACTCACTTCTCAGCCTATTATGCAAGGCCCGATTTGCCTAATAAGCCAAGTTTTCATGAATTAATTGTTTTTCGACTACCTAACCTACCTAACCTAACCTAACCTACCTTTTTGGGCTACCTAACCAAACCTAACCTATAAAGATAGGTTAGGTTAGGTTAGGTAGGGTTGGTTAGGTTCGGTCATATATCTACGTTAATTTTAACTCCAATAAAAAAAAATTGACCTCATACATAATGAAATGGGTAGCTTTATCATGTCATAAGAAAAAAATTAGAAAAAATATATTAATTCATGAAAACTTGGCTTATTAGGCAAATCGGGCCTTGCATAGTAGGCCAAAAAGTGAGTTCTGGCTACTAGGTACGACATATATATATATATATATATATATATATATATATATATATATATATATATATATATATATATATATATATATATATATATATATATATATTATTAAATATGACCGAAAAAGTAAGATTAATAATTCTAACACGAATTTTCTCAATCTTTCGTACATTTCTTTTCACTGCTGGTGGTAATTCAAAAATCAATTCTCCAAAATTCAATTGATCGAAACTGTGAACGCCAAGAAATCAGGACTCCACCTGCCAAAAATTATTGGGGAATATAAACCTGGATATGCGTATGGAAATGTCAAGACACACAAGCCTGGAAACCCACTTCGGCCAATCATTAGCCAGATACCCACACCCACGTACAGACTTGCGAAGCGACTCAACGGCCTGCTGACTCCTTATGTTCCTTGCGCGTTCAGCCTGAAGTCTCCAAAGGAATTTGTTGACTTACTGCGGGGCACACGGGCCACAGGGATAAGAGCCTCGTTGGACGTAGAATCACTGTTCACCAACGTACCCGTGGACGAGACAATCGGGATGATAGCCGACAGAGTGTATTGTGATCCAGCCTGTACTCCTCTTGACATACCAGAAAATATTCTAAGGAAACTACTCCAAGCTTGTACTAAAGAGGCACCCTTCTTGAGCCCGGATGGGCACATGTATATGTAAGTAGATGGGGACGCCATGGGTTCTCCCCTAGGTGTCCTGTTTGCAAACTTCTACATGGGTACCATCGAGCAAAAAGTCTTAGTCGACATGAACTTGAAACCGGCCATATACTGCAGGTATGTTGACGACATTTTTACACAGGTACCTGATGTCAGACATCTGCAGGAGCTGAAGGAGGCATTTGAGCAGAGTTCCGTGCTGCGTTTCACTTACGAGATGGAAAAGGATGGGAAGCTGCCCTTACTAGATGTAACAGTCATGGAAAAGAGCGGAGGTTTCCACACTGCAGTCTACACTAAGGAAACGAACATAGGAATGTGCCTAAATGCCAACAGCGACTGCCCAGACAGGTACAAGAGGAGTGTTGTTAACGCATATGTCGACCGTGCTCTCAGCCACAGCTCAGAATGGAAGCAAGTCGACGAAGAACTCTGTAGGGTAAGGCAGGTCCTAGTCAACAACGGCTTCTCCAATGGTTTCGTCGAAGACATCATAAGAAGGAAAGTGAAACGCCATGCAACCTCTGAAGAGACAACTAACACAACACCTATACCCCCTATTAGACTATTTTACAGGAACTTCTTTTCCACAGCTCATAAAACAGAGGAAAGGGTCCTGAAAGATATTGTTAATAGAAACGTTATCCCTACAGACAAAAATCAGAGGATACAACTGACGATTTACTAAAAAACTAGAAAAACGGCCAGCCTACTCATGAGAAACTCTCCAGACACAAAGCAAAACGCTTTAAAAGAGACCAACGTCGTCTATGCCCTCTTGGGGACTGTAAGCTCCAAAAAACCCAGTATATAGGCAAGACAACAACATCTCTTTCTAGGCGTTTAACGATGCATAAGCAACAGGGCTCCATTAAGGAACATATAATCTCTTCCCACAACGAAACCATCGCCAGAGAAATCCTAGTAAACAACACAGAAATCATCGATAGATACAGCGATAGCAGACGGCTTGACGTTTGCGAGGCACTACACATTAAAAAGTCAACACCAGCAATCAACAGGTAATTAATGCACAACTATATTTAACCCACCTTAAGACTCCGCTCCAATATAGAAGCATCAAGAAATATGGACCAATAGGCTTTCTACAATCACTTCCATTCAATACCCATTGTTTCGTGTTCTGTCTTGTGTTGATGAAATTAATACCCTATTAATACCACCTCACCCCATCCACCTCACTCAAATGTAGATATAAACAAATCGGAGATATGTAAGTTCTATTCAGTTGTGTATGTGTAGACTAAAGTCTTTGAAAATGTAATAAGTTTTACGAAACGCGCTCAAGTGTCGCGTCAGACTAGAAATAAAAATGAATTTTGGAGAATTGATTTTTGAGTTACCACCAACAGTGAAGAGAAATGTACGAAAGATCGAGAAAATTCGTGTTAGAATTATTAATCTTACTTTTTCGGTCATATTTAATAATATATATATATATGTATATATATAATACACAACTTTAGAACACTTTCCCACCAGGAGACTCGAACTCTGGCCAGCACAGAAGCCTTACAGCAACTGGCATAACAGATACGCCTTTAACCCACAGCACCACGCTCAGACCCTTAAAAGAGATGGAAATTTTGGGGTATTTAAGCCTCCCAAAGATCACCACCTCCCAAGGGCAACTAGAGCTAGTGAGGGGTCATTCACGTTTTCTATAAAGTCCCTGTTAATATGGGAGAACTGTGTCTATGCTTGATGCACAACTTGCCTAAACACGCTAGTGAAGTTATGCAACTTTAGAACACATGCCCTTGGGAGGTGGTGATCTTTGGGGGGTTTAAATACACCAAAGTTACCATCTCTTTTAAGGGTCTGAGCGTGGTGCAGTGGGTTAAAGGCGTACCTGTTATGCCAATTGCTGTAAGGCTTCTGTGCTGGTAAGGGTTCGAGTCTCCTGGTGGGAAAGTGTTCTAAAGTTGTATAACTTCACTTGCGTGTTTAGGCAAGTTGTGCATCATATATATATATATATATATATATATATATATATATATATATATATATATATATATATATATATATATATATATATATATACATTATATATATATATATATATATATATATATATATATATATATATATATATATATATATATATATATATATAATGTCGTACCTAGTAGCCAGAACGCAATTCTCAGCCTACTATGCAAGGCCCGATTTGCCTAATAAGCCAAGTTTTCCTGAATTAATATATTTTCTCAATTGTTTTTGTTATAAAATGATAAAGGTACCCATTTCATTATGTATGAGGTCAATTTTTTTTATTGGAGGTTAAATTAACGTAGATATATGACAGAACCTAACCAACCCTACCTAACCTAACCTAACCTATCTTTATACGTTAGGTTAGGTTAGGTAACGGAAAAAGTTAGGTTAGGTTAGGTAGGTTAGGTAGTCAAAAAACAATTAATTCATGAAAACTTGGCTTATTAGGCAAATTGGGCCTTGCATAGTAGGCTGAGAAGTGCGTTCTGGCTACTAGGTACGACATATATATATATATATATATATATATATATATATATATATATATATATATATATATATATATATATATATATAAAATAATAATAATAATAATATATATTAGAGACTGCAGGATCCCGTAAGTTTAGTAGAACTTCGGTTTCAACTCCTTTGACCATGTTGTAGCTCAGTCGATTAAGGCAGCATCTGGGATGTCCTTGGATGCAGGTTCGAATCCTCGGCCCTTGTGGATTTGTTCATTTGAACTTTAAAACTTCGTTCTAAAATTCTGAGTGTCTTAACAGAAAACGAGGAGAATAAATGGGGAGGTAAATGTAACAGCCCCATAAGTGCAATTATGTACTATGTATGACAGTCAGGAAATGTACTTATTACACTTAGTATTAAAACGTACTGTCAATTCGGAGGATGGGTTGGCTTGGCTGGCTACATCGCCGAGGTCAGTGGACACTTTTTTTCACAGCAGCCTTCTGTGCTTTAAATTGATGTTGGCAACACCCTCGCACGTCTCATTACTAAGGCTGTGATGAGACCAGGAAGCCGCCGCAATGCTAAAATCCAATCAGCTTGAGGTTTGGAGTTCCCCTAGCGAGCCTGTGAAGCTTCTGCACATGCCGCACAAGCTTACATTACCAGTTTCACAGACGAGTAGGAACTGGTTAAGCTAGATTTTAAAAATGCCTTGAATCAAGTAGAAGAGATGCTGTTATCCGATCCATTTGTAGCTATTTTTTCATCTTATCCTTTGGTCCAGTCATGCTATAGTTACGACTCTAAGCCTCTCTTTTGGAACATGAAATTACCTCATGTGAATGTGTCTTAACAGGGCGACCCCTTTGCCCGCCTCTCCTTTGATAATTAGTCATTTAAGAGGTCACTGATAGTTTGATTTAGAGACCCACCTGCAGAATATCAGCAAAATGTAGAAGTTGGGAGGAGCTCTTGTTCTTATTCTTACTGCAACCAAGTGTGAAATTGTCTCCTGTAACTTTACACATTACTGAATTATATTATATCCATATAATTGAACCTTTTACCAGAACCCCTAAGTGATTTTTCAGGAATAGACGATCATCCCTTCATTGATTGCTCTAATCAGTAGGTTGCCCCTGCAGCCCCAGTAGCAAGGCCAGACCCAAGACAAAACACAAACAAGCGAACTAGGACAGTCTAGTGGTGGAGAAAAATTAAGACTTTACTCAGTGCTGGACTATTAGAACAGTAGATAACACTCCTTAGATCTGTGGGTGCCCCTCATGTAGGGAATTTCCTTTTAGTAACACCTATATCTGCAAGAGGAACACGTCAAGATACAGAGACCCTCCAAATTGCAGTAGGTCTCTGCCTCAGTGGCCAGAGAACCAATGTAGGTGCAACAAGGTGGAAGCCAAAATTTATGACGTGTATGTGGAACGCTGCAGGAACTCCAAGAGTTGGTATGCAAGATGCAATTTAATTAACCTGATCATGAAGAGGAGCCTTGTCACAGCCCAGTGCCGAGCAGAGAGAGAACCTTATTTTCTAATAGCCCAAAGTTCTGAAGATCGTGAGCTTCGCCCATATAATATCACAATATACCCCGGGAAGAATAGTGAAACAGCTGGTGGTTACACGTGTGTCCACTCGGGCTTATGGAGCCCCATGACGCCACCAGCCACCGTACAAGGCACTGCATGGACATAAGCTGGTCTGAGTTAAATGCTTTAGGAGCTATTACAAATTCTAAACACCCATAGGCCATTTTCATGATCCATTGTAAAATATCGCGCGTGTGATTAACGTGGAATTTAACACTGGCAGTTTGCCATAAATGAAAAATTTGTATGACAACCATACTGTGCGATGGGGATTTCTAGTATCACGTAGCTAGTTTCTTGACACACTCTGTACTCCACTTCATATAGTATAGGTCAGCTGCATAGATGCTCGAGTGCCTAAATGTGTTAATAACAAAAATGAAAATGTTTACAATCTTTCTAAATTATTTGTTGGGTTACAATTATGAATTTAGCATAATTTTGGGGGGAAAATTAGCAGTTATATGTGTGTGCATATATATATATATATATATATATATATATATATATATATATATATATATATATATATATAATATATATATATATATTATATATATATATATATATATATATAATATATATATATATATTATATATATATATATATATATTATATATATATATATATATATATATATTATATATATATATATATATATATTATATATATATATATATATATATATATATATATATATATATATTATATATATATATATATATATATTATATATATATATATATATATATATATATATATATATATATATAATATAATATAATTATTTTTAATATACTGAAAGCAAAACAAAAACTTCCGAGTCGCATTCCCGTCATGTTCTTTTCTTGTAATGTTGTGTGAGAAAGGAAAGTCTGAGATTAAAAGAGCTTTTGCTGGCAAGGAGGTCAGACCGCTCTCTCTCTCTCTCTCTCTCTCTCTCTCTCTCTCTCTCTCTCTCTCTCTCTCTCTCTCTCTCTCTCTCTCTCTCTCTCTCTCTCTCTCTCTCAGTTCTCCAACTTGAAAACATTGAACTATCTCAGTCCCTTGTATGATGGTGGAGGAGACGTGTGTCGTCGTCGTCAGCGAGATCATGGTGTATGAAAGATCACGTTACCACAGCTTGTTGCTCCTGTTATTGATCACGTTGTAGAGTAGACACGGACATGTTTACATCCCTTTTCAAGGATTGAAGATGATGAAGGGTATTTGGTTGACTTTTAAGGAGTTGACGTTCACCGAGTTCCCCCGAGGAAGGAAACCTGATCCTTCCTCATCCTTGAAATAAAGGTTTTTGAATATATAGTTATTAAACAATTTATATGGAAATCAGAATTATTTTAATTGCTTATAACTCAAAATTAATAGTAATACATATTTTTTTAAGAAGAAAATATTGTTTACAGTTAAATACAAGTAGGAAATCAATATATATTGTAGAGTTAAATGAGCAACTAAGTTCCAGGTCACTTAAATGGAGATTTTAGACCATTGCCATTTGATTCCAGATGCAAGGAGGGGAGCTGGGGGACTCGCGGGGGGGGGGGGGGGGTAAAGTAGATGGAGGTAGATGTACCTGGCGGTTATCTTACGTTGATTCCGGGGGTGAAGGTCCCCGCGGCCCGGTCCCCGACAAGGCGTCCTGGTTGCAGGTCTGGTCAACCAGGCTGTTGGACGCGGCTGCTCGCAGCCTGATGTATGAATCACAACCTGGTTGATCAGGTATCCTTTGGAGGTGTTCATCCAGTTCTCTCTTGAACACTGTGAGGACTCGGCCAGTTATGCCCCATATGTGTAGCGGAAGCGTGTTGAACAGTCTCGGGCCTCTGATGTAGGGGAGGCTGCACGAGAGGGCGCGGGAAGATGCATGCAAGTTGCAAGGAGAATGAATGGGGCTACAGACAAGACGCAGGGGAAGACGCAGGGGATGACGCAGGGGGAGATACAGGAGGGGGTGCATGGGGTGGGGTGCAGGGAAGGGACAGGATGGTGCAGGCTGGAAAGAATGTTTGGAAGTTGCATGAAGGATGCGCAGGGAATGCAAGGGGTGTAGGGAAGATACAGGGGTGTGTAGGGAAGATACAGGGGTGTGTAGGGAAGACACAGGGGGGGTGTAGGGAAGATACAGGGGTGTGTAGGGAAGATACAGGGGTGTGTAGGGAAGATACAGGGGTGTGTAGGGAAGATACAGGGGTGTGTAGGGAAGATACAGGGGGGTGTAGGGAAGATACAGGGGGTGTAGGGAAGATACAGGGGTGTGTAGGGAAAATACAGGGGTGTGTAGGGAAGACACAGGGGGGGTGTAGGGAAGATACAGGGGTGTGTAGGGAAGATACAGGGGTGTGTAGGGAAGATACAGGGGTGTGTAGGGAAGATACAGGGGTGTGTAGGGAAGATACAGGGGGTGTAGGGAAGATACAGGGGGTGTAGGGAAGATACAGGGGGTGTAGGGAAGATACAGGGGGGGTGTAGGGAAGATACAGGGGGGGTGTAGGGAAGATACAGGGGTGTGTAGGGAAGATACGGAGGGTGTGTAGGGAAGATACGGAGGGTTTAGGGAAGATATAGGGGGTGTAGGAAAGATACAGAGGGGTGTAGAGAAGATACAGGGGTGTGTAGAGAAGATACTGGGGGTGTAGGGAAGATACAAGGGGTGTAGAGAAGATACAGGGTGTGTAGGGAAGATACAGGGGTGTGTAGGGAAGATACAGGGGTGTGTAGGGAAGATACAGGGGTGTGTAGGGAAGATACAGGGGTGTGTAGGGAAGATACAGGGGTGTGTAGGGAAGATACAGGGGTGTGTAGGGAAGATACAGGGGTGTGTAGGGAAGATACAGGGGTGTGTAGGGAAGATACAGGGGTGTGTAGGGAAGATACAGGGGTGTGTAGGGAAGATACAGGGGTGTGTAGGGAAGATACAGGGGTGTGTAGGGAAGATACAGGGGTGTGTAGGGAAGATACAGGGGTGTGTAGGGAAGATACAGGGGTGTGTAGGGAAGATACAGGGGTGTGTAGGGAAGATACAGGGGTGTGTAGGGAAGATACAGGGGTGTGTAGGGAAGATACAGGGGTGTGTAGGGAAGATACAGGGGTGTGTAGGGAAGATACAGGGGTGTGTAGGGAAGATACAGGGGTGTGTAGGGAAGATACAGGGGTGTGTAGGGAAGATACAGGGGTGTGTAGGGAAGATACAGGGGTGTGTAGGGAAGATACAGGGGTGTGGAGGGAAGATACAGGGGTGTGTAGGGAAGATACAGGGGTGTGTAGGGAAGATACAGGGGTGTGTAGGGAAGATACAGGGGTGTGTTGGGAAGATACAGGGGTGTAGGGAAGACACTGGGGGTGTAGGGAAGACACTGGGGGTGTAGGGAAGACACTGGGGGTGTCGGGAAGACACTGGGGGTGTCGGGAAGACACTGGGGGTGTCGGGAAGACACGGGGGGTGTCGGGAAGACACTGGGGGTGTCGGGAAGACACTGGGGGTGTCGGGAAGACACTGGGGGTGTAGGGAAGACACTGGGGG
>NC_091237.1:10453702-10490599 GCF_040958095.1 Procambarus clarkii | reverse complement strand
TCTGCCCATCCCCTGCCTCGTGTCTGCCCATCCCCCTGCCTCGTGTCTGCCCATCCCCTGCCTCGTGTCTGCCCATCCCCTGCCTCGTGTCTGCCCATCCCCTGCCTCGTGTCTGCCCATCCCCTGCCTCGTGTCTGCCCATCCCCTGCCTCGTGTCTGCCCATCCCCTGCCTCGTGTCTGCCCATCCCCTGCCTCGTGTCTGCCCATCCCCCTGCCTCGTGTCTGCCCATCCCCCTGCCTCGTGTCTGCCCATCCCCCTGCCTCGTGTCTGCCCATCCCCCTGCCTCGTGTCTGCCCATCCCCCTGCCTCTTGTCTGCCCATCCCCCTGCCTCTTGTCTGCCCATCCCCCTGCCTCTTGTCTGCCCATCCCCCTGCCTCTTGTCTGCCCACCCCCTGCCTCTTGTCTGCCCACCCCTGCCTCTTGTCTGCCCACCCCCTGCCTCTTGTCTGCCCACCCCCTGCCTCTTGTCTGCCCATCCCCTGCCTCTTGTCTGCCCATCCCCTGCCTCTTGTCTGCCCATCCCCTGCCTCTTGTCCGCCCATCCCCTGCCTCGTGTCCCCCCATCCCCTGCCTCGTGTCCCCCCATCCCCTGCCTCGTGTCCCCCCATCCCCTGCCTCGTGTCCCCCCATCCCCTGCCTCGTGTCCCCCCTGCCTCGTGTCCCTCCCATCCCCCTGTCTCTTGTCCCCCCATCCCCCTGCCTCGTGTCCCCCCATCCCCCTGCCTCGTGTCCCCCCATCCCCCTGCCTCGTGTCCCCCCATCCCCCTGCCTCGTGTCCCCCCTACCCCCTGCCTCGTGTCCCCCCTACCCCCTGCCTCGTGTCCCCCCTACCCCCTGCCTCGTGTCCCCCCATCCCTCTGCCTCGTGTCCCCCCTACCCCCTGCCTCGTGTCCCCCCTACCCCCTGCCTCGTGTCCTCCCATCCCCCTGCCTCGTGTCCCCCCCATCCCCCTGCCTCGTGGCCCCCCATCCCCCTGCCTCGTGGCCCCCCTACCCCCTGCCTCGTGGCCTCCCCATCCCCTGCCTCGTGTCCCCCCTGCCTCGTGCTTCCCTACCCCCTGCCTCGTGCCCCCCCATCCCCTGCCTCGTGCCCCCCATCCCCTGCCTCGTGCCCCCCCCATCCCCTGCCTCGTGCCCCCCCATCCCCTGCCTCGTGCCCCCCTACCCCCTGCCTCGTGCCCCCCCATCCCCTGCCTCGTGCCCCCCCATCCCCTGCCTCGTGCCCCCCCATCCCCTGCCTCGTGCCCCCCCATCCCCTGCCTCGTGCCTCCCTACCCCCTGCCTCGTGCCCCCCTACCCCCTGCCTCGTGCCCCCCATCCCCGGCCTCGTGCCCCCCATCCCCGGCCTCGTGCCCCCCCATCCCCTGCCTCGTGCCCCCCCCATCCCCTGCCTCGTGCCCCCCCCCATCCCCTGCCTCGTGCCCCCCCCCATCCCCTGCCTCGTGTCCCCCCATCCCCCTGCCTCGTGCCCCCCATCCCCCTGCCTCGTGCCCCCCTACCCCCTGCCTCGTGCCCCCCTACCCCCTGCCTCGTGCCCCCCTACCCCCTGCCTCGTGCCTCCCTACCCCCTGCCTCGTGCCCCCCATCCCCGGCCTCGTGCCCCCCATCCCCGGCCTCGTGCCCCCCCATCCCCTGCCTCGTGGCCCCCCTACCCCCTGCCTCGTGCCTCCCTACCCCCTGCCTCGTGCCCCCCCATCCCCCTGCCTCGTGCCCCCCTACCCCCTGCCTCGTGCCAGTGTTGGAGCTGGACAGTTGCCAGGGACGGAGGCGTATCACACACACTTCACAGCAACACAAGAAACAAAGCCGCTAAAATGACTACATAACACGCAATATTTGGACCAAAGACAACACTATATAAATCCTTAACGCTCCACCACCTTTTACTGTGGTTATTTACCGCATTATTGTCATCAGTTGTAGTGATCATTCTCTGATCTGTGGTAATGTTCATTACATTCATATATTTGTTGTTGTTCAAAATGACGGCATTGCTAGAGTTGTTGATTTTGCAGTTTTGTGTATTTAATACTTGATTCTGCAGGATCGAGCTCTTAGCTCTTGAATCCGACCATTCTAATTGTTTGCTCTCTAATGTACTGTGTTTGCTGTTTAATGTATTGACTCCCAACCCAATTTTTTGGCATACCAACTACACATATTTCTCTCTCCCTCGCACATACACACACAGCTCTCTGGATGTTGCCCGCAGCAGCTCTCTAACCCTCACGTACCTTCTTACTGCAATTCTCTCAACCGTCAATCAACTAATGTACAGGTTCCTGAGCCTACTGGGCTCTATCATATCTACACTTGAAGCTGTGTATGGAGTCAGCCTCCACCACATCACTTCCTAGTGCATTCCACCTGTTAACTACTCTGACACTGAAACAAATTTCTTTCTAATGTGTGTGTGGGTGTGTACTCACCTAGTTGTGCTTGCGGTAGTTGAGCTCTGACTCTTTGGTCCCGCCTCTCAACTATCAATCAACTGAACAGGTTCCTGAGCCTACTGGGCTTTTATCATATTTACATTTGAAACTGATATGGAGTCAGCCTCCACCACATTACTTCCTAATGCATTCCATTTGTCAACTACCCTGACACTTAAAAAGTTCTTTCTAATATCTCTGTGGCTCATTTGGGCACTCAATTTCCACCTGTGTCCCCTAGTACGTGTGCCCCTTGTGTTAAATAGCCCGTCTTTATCTACATAATCAATTCTTTTGAGAATCTTGTATGTGGTGAGCATGTCTCACCCTAACTTTTTTGTCTTCCAGCGACGTGAGGTTTAATTCCCGTAGTCTCTCCTCGAAGCTCATACTTCTCAGTTCGGGTACTACTCTGGTGGCAAATCTTTGAACCTTTTCCAGTTTAGTCTTATGCTTGACTAGATATGGACTCCATGCTGGAGCTGCATACTCCAGGATTGGTCTGACATATGTGGTATACAATGTTCTGAATTATTCCTTACACAAGTTTCTAAAGGCCGTTCTTATGTTGGCCAGCCTGGCATATGCCGCTATTGTTATTCTCTTGATATGGGCTTCAGGGGACAGGTCTGGCGTGATATCAACCCCCCAAGTCTTTCTCTCTCTCTGACTCTTGAAGAATTTCATCTCCCAAATGATACCTTGTATCTGGTCTCCTGCTCCCTACACCTATCTTCATTACATTACATTTGCTCAGGTTAAACTCTTAACAACTATTTGTTCGACCATTCCTTCAGTTTGTCCAGGTTTTCTTGAAGCCTCAAGCTGTCCTCCTCCTGTCCTAATCCTTCTCATAATTTTGGCATCTTCAGCAAACATTGAGAGGAATGAGTCCATACCCTCTGGAAGATCATTTACGTATATCTGAAACTGGATAGGTCCGAGTACAGAGCCCTGTGGGACTCTACTGGTGACTTCATGCTACTCTGAGGTCTCACCTCTCACAGTAGCTCTCCGCTTCCTATTGCTTAGGTACTCCTTTATCCACTGGAGCACCTTACCATTTACTCCTGCCTGTCTCTCCAGCTTATGTACCAGCCTCTTATCGGGTATCCTGTCAAAGGCTTTCCGACAGTCCAAGAACATGCAGTCCGCCCAGCCTTGTCTTTCTCGCTTAATCTTTTAATCTTTGTCACCTGAAAGTAGAATTCTATTAAGCCAGTAAGGCAAGATTTACCCTCCCTGAACCCATGTTGGCGATTTGCCACGAAGTTCCCTCTCTCTCTCTAGATGTGTTACTAGGTTTTTTCTCACGATCTTCTCCATCACCTTGCATGGTATACAAATTAAGGACACTGGCCTGTAGTTCAGTGCCTTTTGTCTCTCGCCCATTTTTGTAAATTGGGGCTACATTAGCCGTCTTCCATATTTCTGGTTGGTCTCCCGTCTCCAGTGACCTACTATACACTATGGAGAGTGGCAAGCAAAGTGCTTCTGCTCACTCTTTCAGTACCCATTGCGAGATTCCGTCCGGACCAACAGCCTTTCTCACATCCAGATCCAACAGGTGTCTCTTGATCTCATCTCTTGCAATTTCGAACCCTTCCAAGTCCGCCTGGTTTACTGCCACCTTTCCTAGTGCAGGGACCACACCTCGTTCTGTTGTGAAGACCTCCTGGAACCTCTTGTTGAGTTCTTCACACACCTCTTTTTCATTCTCTGTGTACCTGTCCTCGCCCATTTTAAGTTTCATCACCTGTTCTTTCACTGTTGTTTTCCTTCTGATGTGACTGTGGAGTAGCTTTGGTTCGGTCTTGGCTTTGTATGCTATATAATTTTCATAATTTTTCTTTGCTTCTCTTTTCACCCTGACATACTCATTCCTGGTTCTCTGGTATCTCTCTCTGCTTTCAGGTGTTCTGTTATTTCGGAAGTTCCTCCACGCCCTATTGTTCAGTTCCTTTGCTTCCATACATAACCTATTATACCATAGATTATTATTGTGTATTCACCTAGTTGTTCTTGCGGGGGTTGAGCTCTACTCTTTCGGCCCGCCTCTCAACCAGTCAACTGTAACTAACTACAGTACTAATTTTTTTTACACACACACACACACACACACACACACACACACACACACACACACACACACACACACACACACACACACACACACACACACACACACACCCACCCACCCTCCCGGGAAGCAGCCCGTAACAGTTGTCTAACTCCCAGGTACCTATTTACTGCTAGATAACAGAGGCTTCAGGGTGAAAGAAACTTTGCCCATTTGTTTGTGCCTGGTCCAGAAATCGAACCCTGGCCACAGAATTACGAGTACTGCGCGCTGTCCGCTCAGCTACCAGACCCCCCCCCCATGTGTGTGTGTGTGTGTGTGTGTGTGTGTGTGCGCGCGTGTGTGTACTGACCTATTTGTACTCGCCTATTTGTGCTTGCGGGGGTTGAGCTTTGGCTCTTTGGTCCCGCCTCTCAACTGTCAATCAACTGGTGTACAGATTCCTGAGCCTATTGGGCTCTATCATATCTACATTTGAAACTGTGTATGGAGTCAGCCTCAACCACATCACTTCCTAATGCATTCCACCTGTCAACCACTCTGACACTGAAAAAGTTCGTGTGTGTGTGTGTGTGTGTGTGTGTGTGTGTGTGTGTGTGTGTGTGTGTGTGCGCGTGCGTGCGTGTGCGTGCGTGCGTGCGTGTGCGTGCGTGTGCGTGCGTGTGTGTGAGTGTGAGGGAATGTCACCAGGTGTGTACTTAGAGCCGCTGTACCATGAGAGACGCTGCCCAAGACGTGTCCAAGCATCCTCAGGACGACTTGGTAAAATACGAGCTTCACTGCTTGACAAACACAAACTTTTGCTGACGCTAATTCCTCTCGGCGAACTTTGTCTCTTGGTACTGCTAGAAAGAGGGAGAGGGAGAGGCAGAGAGAGAGGGAGGGAGAGGGAGCGGCAGAGAGAGGGAGGGAGGGAGGGAGGGAGAGGGAGGGAGGGAGGAAGGAAGGGAGGGAACTATCAGGGGGAAGCGCCAAGCCATTACGACTATATAGCACTGGGAAGGGGTCAGGATAAGGATTTCGGATGGGGCGGGGAGGGGGGGGGGGTGAAGAATGGTGCCCATCCACTTGGACGGTCGGGGATTGAACGCCGACACGCATGAAGCGAAACCGTCGCTCTACCGTCCAGCCCAAGTGGTTGGGCAGAGAGACACACACAGACAGACGTACTCAGGCCGGAAGACAGACAGAAAAAAAGACCATATTTTAATATTCGATCTTTTGTTTGAATTAGGTTATCAGAGGAAACTTGGAAACTCAACAAGACACCCAAATAATAGAGGTTTATAAGTTGTTCAGTTTGGCCTGCAGATCCCTCTCTCTGATGTATAACATCCATCTTTCCTTCTATCCTGTAAGCAGTATCTCTCCCTCTCTGATATATAGGACCTATCTGATAAATTGAACTAACTAGCTGTCTGACTAACTAGTTGGTCGTCGAATTTACTGGTTTGGTGTCGAATTTAACAGCTGGCTGTTTGACTAGCCGGTCTGATTAGCTGGCTATATATCTGGTAATCGGTTTACAGAGTTGGTTTATTGTCAGATAATCTGACAAACTAATCTGTTGGTTGACTGCTGGGATAGCCATCTGAATGGCTTCCTGGATGACTAGCTACTAAAATGACCAATTGACCATCTTGTTGGCTGCTTGGATGTCTATTCGGCTGGTTGGCTGCTTGTATACTAGCCTGACTATCCAACTGTCTCAATACCGCTGTCCTAACCCAGCAACGGCCACCCAGTGTTGGCTCTCAACACAACCATAAACAGCTGAGGGAGACGTTCGGTGCTCAAGTCCAGGCGCCCTGGACCCATTTCCAGAGACAAACTGGACAGCTCCGTCTCCAGGAGTCACGCTGGTGGTGGTGGAGGTGTTGCCCTGGTGGCGCGGCCGGCGCACCCCGTGTCGGCAAGAGCTTTACATGGTGATACATATGCTGTATGGGGAGTTACCTGGGGACATGTGTGGTAGTGGGGGGGTGTCTAGGGACACGTGTTACACGGCCTCCCTGGGGACATGTGTGGTAGTGGGGGGGTGTAGGGACACGTGTTACACGGCCTCCCTGGGGACATGTGTGGTAGTGGGGGGTGTCTAGGGACACGTGTTACACGGCCTCCCTGGGGACATGTGTGGTAGTGGGGGGTGTCTAGGGACACGTGTTACACGGCCTCCCTGGGGACATGTGTGGTAGTGGGGGTGTCTAGGGACACGTGTTACACGGCCTCCCTGGGGACATGTGTGGTATTGGGGGGTGTCTAGGGACACGTGTTATACGGCCTCCCTGGGGACATGTGTGGTAGTGGGGGGTGTCTAGGGACACATGTGCTACTGGGGCTACGTGGGGATACATGTGCTACTAGGGCTACGTGGGGACACATGTAGCTCCAGTAGCACATGTGTCCCCACGTAGCTCCAGTAGCACGTGGGGACACATGGGTTACTGGGGCTACCTTGAAATAGGTATGTTTTTACTAGTGCTGCAGTGAAACACCTGTGTTACTTGGATCTGCCTGATGTCACATGTTACTGGAAGCTACCAGACGACTTAGGTGTTACTGGAAGCTACCAGACGACTCACGTGTTACTGGAAGCTACCAGACGACTCACGTGTTACTGGAAGCTACCAGACGACTCAGGTGTTACTGGACGCTACCAGACGACTCGCGTGTTACTGGAAGCTACCAGACGACTCACGTGTTACTGGAAGCTACCAGACGACTCACGTGTTACTGGAAGCTACCAGACGACTCAGGTGTTACTGGAAGCTACCAGACGACTCACGTGTTACTGGAAGCTACCAGACGACTCACGTGTTACTGGAAGCTACCAGACGACTCAGGTGTTACTGGAAGTAACCATGTAAAGAAACAGTGAGGGGAAATATGGCTGTATTCTCAGCTATACAATGCTCAGTATTTATAGCAATATTTTACAACGTATGGAAATATGAAAGGTTTAGTATTTACATTATTTTTCATTTATTCTGTACTGTTATTAAACAAATATTTATACCACAGCAAATAAATTTCACCCCATCATCATATGAATAAATTATAAATCTTCTATTGCATTTGCATATAAACAAAATTCCATCAACAATGCAGCATATCTCTCATGCATATGTTAGCTCAGGACTGGCGCAAAATATCGCCTATAAAGGCCAATTAAATTAATCCCATTTAAGCCATCCTGTTCAGGATAAGATGGACAGATATCGTAAGTGATCACGCAAGTCCTTTATGAATCCTGGTTGTTGTAAGATGTGATCTGAGGGAGGACGGTTGGCTGTGTCGGACTCTGTACTGCAGTCATAACTTGGTGAGTCTCAAGATAATTTTGAAGCGAAAATATGTCGTGGACACGTGCTGCGTTGTTAACTCAAGTGTCTTACTAACAAGACGAGGCTGTTTCTTGTCATATTTTGCTTGTTAGCTTTGCGTTGCATCAGTTCAGCCACACAGGGCGACGTAAACACTTGATCATCACAGGATTAATTTCAGTTGTAAAGGAGAAGATCTCTATACTTCAGCTTTTCAAGGTAATTCTAAGCTAAGATCTAGACCACCGACTGACCTTCCCCAGGACCCACAGCAACTGACTCTTTGGTACATATTTACTGCTACCTGGTTGATACCTCAGCCGGTGGCTGAGCGGACAGAACACTGTACACGTGTTCCTGTGGTCTCGGGTTCGATCCCGGGCGCCGGCGAGAAACAATGGGCAGAGTTTCTTTCACCCTGATGCTCCTCTTACCTAGCAGTGAATAGGTACCTGGGAGTTAGTCAGCTGTGACGAGCTGCTTCCTGAGGGTGGAGGCCTGGTCGAGGACCGGGCCGCGGGGCCACTAAGGCCCGAAATTATCTCAAGATAACCTCAAGATACCTGGTTGATGGGATTCTGGGAGTTCTTTTACCCCCCAAGCCCGGCCCGAGGCCAGACTTGCTTGGTGAGAGTTTGGTTCACCAGGCTATTGCTTGGAGCGGCCCGCAGGCCCTCATATCCACCACAGCCCGGTTGGTCCGGCACTCCTTGGCGAAAATGATCTAGTTTTCTCTTGAAGATGTGCACTGTTGTTCCGGCAATATTTCTTATGCTCGCTGGGAGGATATTGAACAACCGCGGACCTCTAATGTTCATACAGTGTTCTCTGATTGTGCCTATGGCACCACTGCTCTTCACTGGTTATATTCTACATTTTCTTCCATATCGTTCACTCCAGTACGTTGTTATTTTACTGTGTAGATTTGGGACCTGTCCCTCCAGTATCTTCCACGTGTATATTATTTGATATCTCTCCCGTCTCCTTTCTAGTAAGTAGATTTGGAGAGCTTTGAGACGATCCCAATAATTTAGGTATTTTATCTCGTCTAAGGGACCTCGTAGCCTGGTGGATAGCGCGCAGGATTCGTAATTCTGTGGCGCGGGTTCGATTCCCGCACGAGGCAGAAGCAAATGGGCAAAGTTTCTTTCACCCTGAATGCCCCTGTTACCTAGCAGTAAATAGGTACCTGGGAGTTAGTCAGCTGTCACGGGCTGCTTCCGGGGGGTGGAGGCCTGGTCGAGGACCGGGCCGCGGGGACACTAAAGCCCCGAAATCATCTCAAGATAACCTCAAGAAGATGCATGCCGTATATGGTCTCTGTATTCCCTCTATTTCAGCAATCTCTCCTGCTCTGAAGGGGGGAAGTGAGTACTGAGAAATACTCAAGACGGGACAGCACATTGAAGAGTACAACCATTATGATGGGATCTCTGGATTGAAGGTTCTCGTAATCCATCCTATCATTTTTCTGGCTGACGCAATATTTGCTTGGTTATGCTCCCTAAACGTTAGGTCGTCGGACATCATTATTCCCAAATCCTTTACATGCTGCTTTCCTACTATGGGCACATTCGATGGTGTTTTGTACCCTGTATTATGTTTAAGGTCCTCATTTTTACCGTACCTGAGTACCTGGAATTTATCACTATCATGTTATTTTATGTTGCCCAGTCGAAAACTTTGAAAAACTTCAAGCAGATATTAATAATGTCTTCAGCCGAGGTAATTTTCATGCTGATTTTTGTGTCATCTGCAAAGGATGACACGAAACTGTGAATTGTATTTTTTCTATATCTGATATGAGAATAAGGAAAAGCAGTGGTGCAAGGACTGTACCTTGAGGTACAGAGCTTTTAACTGCGCTTGGACTCGATTTTATATGGTTGACCGTTACTCGCTGAGTCCTGTTTGACAGAAAACTGAGTATCCAGCGTCCTACTTTACCGGATATTCCCATTGACGTCATTTTGTGTGCTATCACGCCATGGTCACATTTATCGAAAGCCTTTGCGAAGTCCGTGTATACCACATCAGCATTCTGTTTTTCTTCTAATGCCTCAGTGACTTTGTCGTAGTGCTCAAGTAGCTGTGAGAGGCACGATCTTCCAGCTCGAAATCCATGTTGGCCTGGGTTGTGAAGGTCATTGGTCTCCATGAAATTGGTGACCTGACTCCTGATCAATCTCTCAAATACTTTTATTATGTGGGACGTTAGTGCAACTGGTCTATAATTCTTTGTCAACGCTTTGCTCCCTCCCTTGTGTAGAGGGGTTATGTCTGCTACTTTAAGTGCATCTGGTATCTCCCCCGTGTCCAAGCTCTTCCTCCACACTATACTGAGTGCCTGTGCTACTGGTACCTTGCATTTCTTTATAAATATTGAATTCCATGAATCTGGACCCGGAGCTGAGTGCATGGGCATGTTTTCAATTTCTCTTTCAAAATTTAGTATGCTTGTGTTGATATCAGTTATAGTTACAGGTGTTTGGATATCAGGCATAAAGATATTGTCTGGATCTTCCACTTTCTTGTTGTTTATTGGAGTGCTAAACATGTCCTCATACTGCTTTTTTAGGATTTCACTAATTTCTTTGTCATCCTCTGTGTATGAACCTTCACTCGTACAAATAGGTCCAATACTGGCAGTGGTTTTTGCTTTTGATTTCGCATATTTGAAGAAGTATTTTGGATTTTTCTTTTTCATGAATTGCTTTTGCTCTAAACTGCCTTTCTTTAGTCTGATATGAGTGTTTCAATTTCCGCTCGATTTCTTCACTCTCCCTATTTAAATTATTCCTTCTTTGACGGGAAAGTCGTGTCTGCATAAGCATTTCCGTTATTTTTTTCCTTCTTTTATAGTGTCGTTTGCGTTCTCTTGCTACGTTGGATCTCTTTCTGGCTTTCCTCAAAGGTACATGTTTCAGACAGATTTGATACGCTTTCGAAGTCAGTTTTTCTATACCTAGAACAGTTTCCCATCGAATGTTTGTAAGTTCCCTGTTTATTTTCTCCCAGTCTATCCTTTTATTGTTAAAGTTGAATTTATTGAATAACCCCTCTCGCTTGATCATTGTTTTAGGTCCATTGTGAGTATTGATGGTAGTTTGCACTTCAGTGAGCTTGTGATCTGGGTATGTGGTATCTGAGATCGTAATACCCCTGATTATATCTTCATTGTTTGTGAAGACCCGATCTAGAATATTTTCATTTCTTGTTGGCTCTGATATCTGCTGGTTGAGTGAAAATTTGTCACAGAATCTCAGTAGTTCTCTAATCTGTGGTTGGTTAGGTCCTGATAGATTTCCTGGTATATTATTATTTTCTATTCTCCATCTTAGACTAAGCAAGTTGAAGTCACCTAGGAAGATAATATCAGGTATTGGGTTCTCCAAATTATCAAGGCTATTCTCTATTTTGTTTATCTGTTCTGCGAATTCCTCGGCCGTTGCTTCTGGCGGTTTGTATATTAGAATAATAACTAAGTTTATTTTCTCTATTTTTACTTCCAATGCATCTACCACCTCATTTGTAACGTTAAGGAGCTCCGAGCATACAAGGTCTTCCCTAATATACAGACCCACTCCTCCATGTAACCTAATTACCCTATCACACCTGTATAGATTATATCCTGGTATCCAGATCTCACTCTCCAACAATTCCCCTGCATGTTTTTTTTTTCTAGCCTTCTATCTCCCCTGCTAGGTGATCACAGGCATCATAAAAATAAATGAAAGATGTACAACCGCTTCTGTCATCCCCAGAGACTGTACCCGGGTGTCTCGGTTATGACCTGAGGACGTAGACTACTGTGCTACAGCACCCATAACCATGGCTAACAAACTCCCGACTGTGTACAAGCACGTTAGACACCTCATCTAATTATGTACTAATTTACCCTCAACGCTGGAGATACTGAACAAAGATACTAGAATATACATTTAGAATAGTCCAAGGTTCACTACTTCCTCAGCACAGATGAGGCGGGAGGTCGCCCACCATGTACAAATGCCCTCCATAATGTCATTACTGAAGAAGGTTCTGGACTGTAGCATGGTTGTTAGAATATACTTCCCCTGCAAGTCATTGTTGCCAAGGACTTGTCTTACTGAGTTCACCGGCAACCTGATACCAACTGGAGCGGTGCTAAACAGTACCTTGAGGTTACCTTGAGGTGCTTCCGGGGCTTAGCGTCCCCGCGGCCCGGTCGTCGACCAGGCCTCCTGGTTGCCGGACTGATCAACCAGGCTGTTGGACGCGGCTGCTCGCAGCCTGACGTATGGTTGATGCTCATGTTAACAAACTTATTGTGCCTTGATACTACCATCAAGGCACATTCCTCTTGTAGTTTCTTGAGTGTTGACTGAAGTGAACGCCGCCATTCCTTTACGAGGCTATTACATCCTAGAAAGGTAACTTGCCCTCACTTTTCACCCCATATGTGAAAATGAGCAGCGAATTTTGCTCAAAAGCTTCATGAAAGCAAAGTAAGCTTTTGAGAACAGATACATGGAAAAAAATATCCTCAACATATCTACAGTAGACGTCAGGAGATTAGATAATAATCGATATGCTACATATCAAGCACTCTTATTTAATTATCAACAGGCAGCTTACAAGAGGACAGCTGAGTGAGTTTTCGGCTGAGTGGACAGCGCTCGGGATTTGTAGTCCTGAGGTTCCCTGTTCGATCCCCCGCGGAGGCGGAAACAAATAGGGGCAAAGTTTCTTTCACCCTTATGCACCTTTTCGGCTAGCAGTAAATAGGTACCTGGGGAGTTAGACAGCTGCTACGGGATATATATATATATATATATATATATATATATATATATATATATATAATATATATATATATTAGTATATTTTGGTAGCAGTCTTTCCTGTAAACATTTGTTAAATATGACCGAAAGAGTTAGATTAATAATTCCAACACGAATTTTCTCAATATTGCTTATGTTTCTGTAAGAAACATAAGCAATATTGAGAAAATTCGTGTTGGAATTATTAATCTTACTTTTTCGGTCATTTGACAATATATATATTCGTGGGAGCCGGTCGGCCGAGCGGACAGCACGCTGGACTTGTGATCCTGTGGTCGTGGGTTCGATCCCAGGCGCCGGCGAGAAACAATGGGCACAGTTTCTTTCACCCTATGCCCCTGTTACCTAGCAGTAAAATAGGAACCTGGGTGTTAGTTAGCTGTCACGGGCTGCTTCCTGGGGGTGGAGGCCTGGTCGAGGACCGGGCAGCGGGGACACTAAAAAGCCCTGAAATCATCTCAAGATAACCTCGATATATATATAATATATATATATATATATATATATATATATATATATATATATATATATATATATATATATATATATATATATATATATATAATATGTCGTACCTAGTAGCCAGAACGCACTTCTCAGCCTACTACTCAAGGCCCTATTTGCCTAATAAGCCAAGTTTTCATGAATTAATTGTTTTTCAACTACCTAACCTACCTAACCTAACTTTTTCGGCTACCTAACCTAACCTAACCTATAAAGATAGGTTAGGTTAGGTTAGGTAGGGTTGGTTAGGTTCGGTCATATATCTACGTTAATTTTAACTCCAATAAAAAAAATTGACCTCGTATGTAATGAAATGGGTAACTTTATCTTTTCATAAGAAAAAAATTAGAGAAAATTTATTAATTCAGGAGAACTTGGCTTATTAGGCAAATCGGGCCTTGCATAGTAGGCTGATAAGTGCGTTCTGGCTACTAGGTACGACATATATATATATATATAATTTATTTATTTATATAATTTATTTATTTATAAAATATATGAAGCCCATGTTCAGCATAAATTGTCATTAATTCCAACTAATTGGATTGGAAGGAGCGAGATAATTAGCATGTCTAATTACCACACTGGTCACCCGCTCACCCTCGAATGTTTATACTAATTACCACATGAATCTTTATTAAAAATGTAATTAATGATTTTCAAATAATATACAGATTTCCATGATATATATGCACACACACACACACACACACACACACACACACACACACACACACACACACACACACACACACACACACACACACACTCGCGCGCGCACACAAACACACACACACACACACACACACGCACACACACACACACACTTAACACAAGGGACACACGGGCAGATTAGAGCCATACAGATATTAGACAGAACTTTTTTTCGGTGTCAGAGTAGTAGACAAATGGAATGCATTAGGCAGTGATGTGGTGGAGGTTGACTCCATACACAGCTTCAAATGTAGATATGATAGAGCCCAATAGGCTCAGGAATCTGTACACCAGTTGATTGACAGTTGAGAGGCGGGACCAAAGAGCCAAAGCTCAACCCCCGCAGGCACAACTAGGCGAGTACAACTAGGTGAGTACACACACACACACACACAAATACAGTTGGGGGGGGGGGTCTGGTAGCTGAGTGGACAGCGCGCGGGCCTCGTAATCCCATGGCCCGAGTTTGATTCCCAGACTAGGCAGAGACAAATGGACAGAGTTTCTTTCACCATGATGTCCCGGTTACCTAGCAGTAAATAGGTACGTGGGAGTTAAACAGCTGTTACGGGCTGCTTCCTGTGTGTGTGTGGGTGTGTGTGTGTGTGTGTGTTTGAAAAAAAATAGTAGTTAGTAACAGTTGATTGACAGTTGAGAGGCGGGCCGAAAGAGCTCAACCCCCGCAAGCACAACTAGGTGAATACACATACACAGATAAGGAAGATAGGTGTAAGGAGCAGGAGACCAGATACAAGGTATCATTTGGGAGATGAAATTCAAGAGTCAGAGAGAGAGAGAGAGAGAGAGAGAGAGAGAGAGAGAGAGAGAGAGAGAGAGAGAGAGAGAGAGAGAGACCTGGGGTTAATATCACGCCAGATCTGTCCCGTGAAGCCCATATCAAGAGGATAACATCTGCGGCATATGCCAGGTTAGCTAACATAAGAACGGCCTTTAGAAACTTGTGTTTGGAATGTTTCAGAACTTCGTATACCACATATATCAGACCAATCCTGGAGTATGCGGCTCCAGCATGGAGTCCATATTTAGTCAAGCATAAGACTAAACTGGAAAAGATTCTCAGAGGAATTGATAGGGTGGATAAAGGCAGACTATTTAACACAAGGGGCACACGCACTAGGGGTCACAGGTGGAAATTGAGTGCCCAAATGAGCCATAGAGATATTAGAAAGAACTTTTTCAGTGTTAGAGTAGTAGACAAATGGAATGCATTAGGAAGTGATGTGGTGGAGGCTGACTCCATACATATCTTCAAGAGTAGATTTGATAGAGCCCAGTAGGCTCATATATATATATATATATATATATATATATATATATATATATATATATATATATATATATATGTATGTATGTATGTATATATGTCGTACCTAATAGCCAGAACGCACTTCTCAGCCTACTATTCAAGGCCCGATTTGCCTAATAAGCCAAGTTTTCCTGAATTTATTTTCTCTAATTTTTTTCTTATGAAATGATAAAGCTACCCATTTCATTATGTATGAGGTCAATTTTTTTTTATTGGAGTTAAAATTAACGTAGATATGTGACCAAACCTAACCAACCCTACCTAACCTAACCTATCTTTATAGGTTAGGTAGCCGAAAAAGTTAGGTTAGGTTAGGTAGGTCAGGTAGTCGAAAAACAATTAATTCAGGAAAACTTGGCTTATTATGCAAATCGGGCCTTGCATAGTAGGCTGAGAAGTGCGTTCTGGCTACTAGGTACGACATATATATATATATATATATGTCGTACCTAGTAGCCAGAACTCACTTCTCAGCCTACTATTCAAGGCCCGATTTGCCTAATAAGCCAAGTTTTCCTGAATTAATATATTTACTATAATTTTTTTCTTATGAAATGATAAAGCAACCCTTTTCTCTATGTATGAGGTCAATTTTTGTTTATTGGAGTTAAAATTAATGTAGATATATGACCGAACCTAACCAACCCTACCTAACCTAACCTAACCTATATTTATAGGTAAGGTTAGGTTAGGTAGCCAAAAAAAGCTAGGTTAGGTTAGGTAGGTTAGGTAGACGAAAAAATAATTAATTCATGAAAACTAGGCTTATTAGGCAAATCAGGCCTTGAATAGTAGGCTGAGAAGTGCGTTCTGGCTATTAGGTACGACATATATATATATATATATATATATATATATATATATATATATATATATATATATATATATATATAATATTATAACCCACTATTTTGAAAACACGAGAAAACGTAGACTATATATTTCGATCCCAACCCGGGATCCTCTTCAGCAGTGATAAAAAATGATGATGATGATGTCGTAGATTTAGCTACTCAGGACGAAATGTTCGTGTATGACGGTCTATGGTGAGCCCGTAAGCTGGGTATGCTCATAACTGAGTATGCAATGGGGTAATAACCTCAATTGTTACATAATCGCTCACCAGGCCTGGTAACCACTGCTGTGAGGAGATATTAAAAATTGGATTATTGTTTTAAAAGTATTTTCAATTATTTTTCTTATGAAGCCACAGTGTTGGGCATAAATTATACAAGAATTATCCCATATAATTTTGTAATCGGTCTGATACCGATTACATAAAGCTGAGTTTTCTTGTCCATATCTAAGAGTCCTCTTGTGTTGGGTGATGCAGGGGTTTACACCCCGCCTGGTTGGCCATAAGAACCTTGTTACAACCTCCACAAGGAATCTTACACATGTTTTCCTTTCAGAACAGTTTTAACTCCCGGGTGCTTATGTACTGCTAGATAAACAGGTATATCAGGTGAAATGAAACTTTGAAAGGGAGCCGGTCGGCCGAGCGGACAGCACGCTAGACTTGTGATACTGTGGTCCCGGGTTCGATCCCGGGCGCCGGCGAGAAACAATGGGCAGAGTTTCTTTCACCCTATGCCCCTGTTACCTAGCAGTAAATAGGTACCTGGGTGTTAGTCAGCTGTCACGGGCTGCTTAGGACCAGGCCGCGGGGACACTAAAGCCCCGAAATCATCTCAAGATAACCTCAAGATATAACCATTACTCTCCCACCCGGGGTTCGAACGCAGGATCCTCGATTGTGAGTCGAGCACCTTAAGCTACAATAACTATTAAGCAACCAGAAGATATACAAGGACAGACAGTAACTGGGATTTGAAGATGAAACGAACATACGATGTAAACTTCTTGAAACCGTGGGGAATCGAACGCCGACCCCTCAAGACCAGAGGTGTGTCTCTGTACCGACCAGCCTAAATTGATTTCTTACTGGTCTTGCTGGAGGAAGAACGGAACAACATGTCATATACTTGCTGTTGATAATTGGATTAGAATGTTTTAACGTAAAGTGCTTCTGCTGTGAGTATAATCTCTTCGTGTTAGTATACTGTTATATCTGTGGGTCATTTGGGGGCTGCTGGTCTGAATCTCTCTGGTGATCTTATCTTGAGGTTATCTTGAGATGATTTCTGGGCTTAGCGTCACCGCGGCCCGGTCCTCGACCGGGCCTCCATATTGTTACACACCCCCAGGAAGCAGCCGTTAACTCCCAGGTACCTATTTACTGCTAGGTAACAGGGGCATCAGGGTGAAAAACACATTTTGTCCATTTGTCTCCGCCTCCACCGGGGATCGAACCCGGAACCTCAGGATTATGAATCCGAAGCGCTGTCCACTCAGCTGTCAGGCGCCTGTCAGGTGATGATCTGGTTGTGTGTAGAGTTTGTTTTTTCTTTATTGAAGACCTGTTGTTTGTTCATTGTTGGGCTCCCACAGAGAGGTGTCTGTTCATCAAAAAGGATGGTTAATCATCATGACATGGCTGATGAAGAAGGCAACGCCAATTTCTCCATATATATATAATATATAATATATATATTATATATAATATATATATATATATATATATATATATATATATATATATATATATATATATATATATATATATATATATATATTATATATATATGTCGTACCTAGTAGCCAGAACGCACTTCTCAGCCTACTATGCAAGGCCCGATTTGCCTAATAAGCCAAGTTTTACTGAATTGTTTTTCGACTACCTAACCTAACCTAACTTAACTTTTTCGGCTACCTAACCTAACCTATAAAGATAGGTTAGGTTAGGTAGGGTTGGTTAGGTTCGGTCATATATCTACGTTAATTTTAACTCCAATAAAAAAAATTGACCTCATACATAATGAAATGGGTAGCTTTATCATTTCATAAGAAAAAAATTTGAGAAAATATATTAATTCTGGAAAACTTGGCTTATTAGGCAAATCGGGCCTTGCATAGTAGGCCGAGAAGTGCGTTCTGGCTACTAGGTACGACATATATATATATATATATAATATATATATATATATATATATATAATATATATTATATACGATTACATAACTAATCTTCCTTATAGCTCTTAAGATAGACGTTCGTGTCGTGAAGAAGAGAGAGAGAAACATAGCCCCTGGTAGCACAGCAACAGCAGATACAACTCACAGGCACTACAAGAAAGAGTATGAAGACAGCACACCTACTCATGAAGACTTTCACAGCACAAACTTTTGTTCTGTGGAGAGGGTTAATCGTCGTGTACGCCTTTACATGCCCACTTAGGGACTGTTAGCCCCAAACGCTTTCAGTGCTGCTTATACTAGACTTTACACCTCTCTCAAGGAGCCTTGCAATGAACAAACAACAAGACTCCATTAGAGATCACAGCATGTTGCAATAAACTACAAAATGCTCGGAAGGCGAGGCCAGGAGCAGATGTTCGACCCAGTAAGCACATCCCGTTGAGTATATCCTAGTATACACACACACGTGCGCGCTCACACCTATCTCCCACTGTACATAACTGACTATATATTTCTGCATTAGCGTCACCTAACACTGACTAACACATCTGGCGGGCTTCTCCTCGCCTGCCTGCTCCTCCCACTCGCAGTAACCTTGCTCTATTCCAGACAAATACTGGAATTTATGCGTTTGTTCCGGGTAATTACTGGAACCCGAGCTTAAATCTTCGTATTTATGCGTAATTCCAGGCAAATGCTTGAATCTTTGTCTTGGTCACCAAGAGAGATGCCTTAACTCAGAACATACTGGACAATGTATTCCCAGGTTCCAGACAAATCATTGGGTTTAACAGTGATATGTTAAACCCAAGTAAACACTGGAACTGGAGGTTAAACCCCCTTGTATTTCAACACAATTCTGGACTCCAGGATTCTGGTTTTGACACAAGCGTTCAATGCAGGCGTCTCATTAGCGTTTAGGTCGTGCCAGAGAGGTCACAGGTGATTTAGGTCAAGGGTCATAGAGGTGCTGAAAGACCTGCGGGATCTTAGTAGCTAATGATATGAAGTCTGCTACAATTAAACCTACTATTACAGCATGTATGAGATTATAAATCTAAAACATTATTTTCCCGTGTTTGAACCTTAATATGTCATTTAAGGAAGCAATCATGTAATAATTCTAAAAATCTTTGGGTTTGGTATTCCCTGTTTTGTTAATCCAGTTTATTCGATTAATTTATCAAGGTCACCTATAACACTGTTTGACCTTGATGCACAAGATTTTCATCTAATACAAGCTTAATGCCTTCATTCCGTCCATGTGCGGTGGCATGCCTCCTGTTATTATATTATCATTATTTTCATTCAATTCTAAGTAAATAGTTTCTGTATGTGGCTCAGTATTGATCCTCTACATTTTAAAATTTCTCCTGGCATATATGGCTGCTCCTCCTCGTCTAAGCTCTCTACCATTGTGAAATAATTTAAATCCCTTAATTTAATATGCAGCTAACAGTTCCCTCTTTTCTACATCCACGTTTAGATTACTCCAATAATATCTTGTGGGTTTGAGCAGACAAGAACATTGAAATCGTCTATTTTGTTTTTAAGACTTGCTGTTTGTGCAGTACACTTTAAGGGTATTGTTATGTTGAGACTTTCCTCCTCCCATATTACTCTTACTCAAATCTCCTTGGCAACCCATGCTTTTATTGCCTCCTGCTCTTGAGCTCTTGCTCTTCAGAGCTCTTGAGGTGCTTCCGGGGCTTAGCGTCCCCGCGGCCCGGTCGTCGACCAGGCCTCCTGGTTGCTCCTGTCCCCAAATCCATTCCCATACCTTTATCATGTAATAGTTTACATCCAAACAAACCCTTCCAGCCACAGATTCCAACGAATTGGCAAAGGTAAACCCATCTGGAACATACATATAAATTATTTCCATAAAATGTTCCCAATTATCAATTAATGATATTGCATTTGATCTTTAATATTTGTGTAGTTGACAATTGACTCGTGCTTTTGACAGCCATTCATTTCCAGTTTCCCTTCTTGGAAGAATGCCCCACATGATCGGGATCCCTCCCTGGCTCCTAACTAATTCGATGGCTACCTCAAACCTCTGCATTAGTGCCTCACACCTAATTCATCCTACTTCATTTCCTCCAGCTCTTGTACAAATAGCTGGCTTGTTCCCATTTTCAGCCATAATATGTCACTCATATTTTTAACAATAAGTCGTATTCCTGCTCCCGGATAACAAACCCCCTTTAACCTGTTTTTTTCTATCTCTGGCACAGATAAAGTCTAAATACCTCGCCTGGGAATCACTTACAGGGGCCCGGTGACGGAGGAGATTTTTCCAAGTATGAAACATAGTTTAAAAATTTCACAAATCTCCCGTTATTTGGCATCAGCGTCGTGAAAATTTTATCCCAATATATTAAGAAATGTTTTTTTTACGATTTGTTTTAAATTAATGCGTGCGCGACGGGCAACAACCAGTATTGATAATAACGATAACACCTATTTACTGGCAATCAGGGATAAAGGGATACAAGAACCTGTATGAGAGACAGTGAAGAAAAGTAGTAGTAAGGAATGTCTACAAAGTGTATATGTAACTGGTGCCACCTGGAGGGCCAGATTACACACATGATAACGAGTTAGTATGTTATTATGCTGTATTATATATCATATAAATAAATTGCCCCAATGACAATATTTCTTATGTCCCTTTGTACGAAAAGCTGACAACTCATTTTTTTTATATATTTTCTCCTTTGTTTCTGTGCGGATATTATTGTGACTTCTACATCTTGGAGAATGTATATCCGGCACTAAGCATGTGAAGTTGGAGCGGAATTGGTCAACAAGTTAATCAGCCACAGGTGGCAGAAGTTGTGACTTATTTATTTTATTTTTTTGGCCGACTTATTTACAGATTTCAGACTATTATTTTTGTCTATTTAGGTTGTATTGATGAATGAGGACCAGATGAGGGCCTTATCACTTATATATGGACAATAAAGTTACTGCGATATATGTTTCTTACTGATCAACCAAGCTGTGACTCATGTGTCAGGCTGCGAGAAGCTGCGTCCAACAGCCTGGTTGACCAGTCCAACAACTAGGAGGCCTGGTCGAGGACCGGGCTGCGGGGACGCTAAGCCCCGCAACCATCTCAAAATAACCTCAAGGTTATCCCTAACGTGTATTTTTTCTTTACCTCATTTCAACGCACATTGACCAACAACTTTCACATATTCGAGTACGAATGCCAAACAATGTTTACCAAGACATACAAGACAATTCATTAATTAGAACTACCATATTCATTGTCGTTAATTTCAACTTCAATTATCTCTAATACAGAAATTTCAACTTCGTGACTTCATAACAAAAATTCAGTTTCTGACCGAGTCTCACCATTTTTACATGTGTGTAAAGTTCGTAGTTCTATAACTTCCTAGATGTCGTTTAATAATAAAGTCATAATGTTTGGAGCTAAACACTTTTTACGTATAAATTTGGCACACATTTGGATGGCCACATTGAAAAAATGTTTTACAGTATAGTATTTGCTTGAGCAGAGATATTACAGTAAACTATACTCTCAAACAATATTTTTATCCAAGAAACGTGAATGTTATAAACCATTCTGTGACCAACTGCTAATAAAATAATTGGTGACATTTTAAGATTTTTATTACTATTTTGAAATTGTGAGTTTTTTGTGTAACTTTTTTCGTTTTTTTCTTTTGTATGATGTTGATTCTTAGGAAAAATTGACTCCTTGTCATCCTTGACTGCCCTCAGCTCCCCAAGGCATAACTGTGACGTGCTTATCTCTGAAGCTAGACACAGATATAATGAAATAATCAATGATAGAGTCAGAGTCTATCTTCTGTGGATTCCTTCCCATATTGGTCTCCGAATGCATGATAGAACTGATGAGTTGGCCAAGACTTTTGCTCGTAAAGAGGGAACTGATTACCAACTTGGACTACCTTTGAGCAGCCCGAGGGCAGTAATATTCTGGGAACATCAACTAAATTTCGGAGTCTTGAGGCAAAGTAAAATTCACACCAGTTACTCCATCTATCATCATTCTATTATGCAGGAAGAACCGCATGTCTATGGATCATCCAATAAGGTTAGTAGACTTCTAGATGTTACCACTGCTAGGCTTAGACTCTGCTACAAGTACCTCTGGCAGTTTGTAACATCTGCTGATGTAGATTTGACTAAATGTAAACTCTGTCAGCAGAACTATTCGCATACTTTGCGTCATTATATACTAGAATGTGGAAAAAATCGCGGAATTTAGAGATATTCATCAATGGTGTCTAAGAAATGCGTAAGTACTTCATTCATAATGATGTGCTGCCCGAAATCTTAGTGACGTATCCAAAATTTGCTTACTGTAAGTAATGCATGCACATGACTAAAGCTGCCGCCCTGTTGGGTGGGTGTGCAGCAAGACTAGTAACTGTGTGACTCACCATAGATGTAAAGTGTCTTGTATAGAGACTGTTGTGAGCCTCTTGTTGAATCACTTGTGATACAAAAGATTATTGATGTGTGTATTTGTGTAGGTGATTGAATATGTATGTGTATGTAGATATGCGAACAAGCATATATACATACACGCATTTGTGTTGCTCACGTGGCCCCCCAAAAAATGAGGTGATTTGATAAAATACTATGTCCAAGATTACCATCAGAATGCCGTCGGGATGATGGGCAAATAGCCTCGGCTATCATCATTTTTTGTACGGTCGTGATGGTCGAGCGGTTAAGGTCTCCTGTACGCCAGTTGCATAGTGCTCCTGGCAGTATGGGTTCGAGTCACTTCTGAGGTGTGGAGTTTTCTGTTGTATGTATATATGTATATGCATATATATATGTACATGTATGTATGAGTATGTGTACATGCATATATAACATTAATAATTGTGTAAATAGCGTCAAAAGATTATTTGCTTAGCCAAACGAACTAGAGGGTTCAGTTCCTGAACCCATTATGTGCCAACCTCTGTAACCCTTTACACCACCGCCCACGGGATGGGTATGGGGTGTATAATAAAAGAAATTGAATTTGGAAAAACTGGAGCATTTACAGTGAGGATATTATTCACCAAAAAATTGAATGTGTTTGAGGAATTTTTGGTACACCGTCACCGGGCCCTTACAAATAAAATTCGACGATTTCTTTTACTGGGGCTGGTTTATCGTCTGACCTTTCGGGCCACCTGCAGCCTCCTTACAGCACTCGTCCTAAGTGGCGAGTGAATTGGAAGTCTTCACGAAAGCTGTATTTGCCCGTGTCAAAGCCTTCCTAAATGCCTTGTCCTTCATGACTCTCCATGACAAGACGTTACTTCCTCGTGTGGCCAAACATGTTGCGTCACCTGCCTAAGTTCCTCTTATAGAGACTCCACCTCAGTCCTCAGAGCACTAGACATTTCCACTAAATCCCTCATTAGGCTTCCCATTATTGTTAGCTTAATGAGCACTATTCACAGCCTTCCTGCACAAGTCGCCTCACTCACTGCCTCGTATACGCCAATAGTCATTCTGTAGTTTCTTTTATTCTTTCAGTTTTTGTTACCTTATTTTTGTGGCTTACTTTGTTCTCTGTACTTGTATAAGTACATGTACTTGTACTTTGTACTTGTGCTTGTTTGGTACTGTATGCACCAAAGTGTTTCGAGCTACAAGGCTCACCGAGATAGTCAATAACAACAATAACCATAAGCCTAATTCAGAAAGCAGTCACGTGACCACCTAGACCAGATAACCCCCCCCCCCTCCCTATCTCGATCAAGGAGGCTACATCAGGATACAAACACTGTTTACAGGCATCGAAGCCCGCAAGAGTGTCGCTTTCCTCCCAGCAACACACACACTATACAACCCTTACTATAGAACCATACAACCCTTACTATAGAACCATACAACCCTTACTATAGAACCATACAACCCTTACTATAGAACTATACAACCCTTACTATAGAACCATACAACCCTTACTATAGAACTATACAACCCTTACTATAGAACTATACAACCCTTACTATAGAACCATACAACCCTTACTATAGAACCATACAACCCTTACTATAGAACCATACAACCCTTACTATAGAACCATACAACCCTTACTATAGAACCATACAACCCTTACTATAGAACCATACAACCCTTACTATAGAACCATACAACCCTTACTATAGAACCATACAACCCTTACTATAGAACCATACAACCCTTACTATAGAACCATACAACCCTTACTATAGAACCATACAACCCTTACTATAGAACCATACAACCCTTACTATAGAACCATACAACCCTTACTATAGAACTATGTAACCCTTACTATAGAACCATGTAACCCTTACTATAGAACCATACAACCCTTACTATAGAACCATACAACCCTTACTATAGAACTATGTAACCCTTACTATAGAACCATACAACCCTTACTATAGAACTATACAACCCTTACTATAGAACTATACAACCCTTACTATAGAACTATACAACCCTTACTATAGAACTATACAACCCTTACTATAGAACCATACAACCCTTCCCCGTCTAGATATCTTCGCCCAAGTTACTCATGCAGAATATAAATGCTCTGTGTCTGAAACATAAATAATTTATTGTGTGAAGATAAATATCGACGCAAACTCTAGGAATAGTTATTAAGCAACCTGGTAAACAAAACTAATAAAAGTCAGCGATTGCTTGAAGCAAGAATGTTATTTTCATAACGTTATTTTTGCCTATTAAATGTAATTCATTTACAACGTTGCCAGTTTGGCCATTACAGGTCTACAGACTTAACAAATTCCTGGCAAATCAAATATTGTTGCCTAAGTCAGTGAACCTTAACTAGGACCAAAACCCTAGTCTATCCAACATTTTGTGCTGAATTAATGTTTTTCAATCTCTCACCGGAATGGTGTCGACAGATTACACATTGAGAAAGACAAAACCCTAACCTAACCTTCTCCTTGGCCAATATACTTACTGAAGTTCATAAGTTGCACCATACATGAATTATTTTGGCAAAGACTAAATAACAAGGAAATTTTTCTTTATAGTTCAGTGGACTTTTTATTAGACAGTTTCACATAGCGTTTGTGCAAGTATATTACATTTAAGTTACAGTATCATTAAAAATAGTTTTTAATAAGATATAACATATTACCCAAAGTGTTGTATGTACATACGTGTCTGTTACTTTTTAGAATAGAAACATTGTACTACTTGTTTACAAATTCGATTTTGACAATAATACAGTAGTATATAAAAGACAAAATAAATTCAAGTAATGTTAAACTAATGTTTGATTTATGTGCTAATTGGCATTAGTGTATACTGGCAACAGGTTTTCATTGAGCCAAGTATCACTGACTATGACATATTTTGCATATTCTGCGTTGATTATATTCTTGTTTAAGGCTTCAATCTCCGTGACTAGTACTCTTGCTTCTTGGTTTAATTTGAAGAGGGTTTCTCGAGATGTCATATTTGTTCAAGGTTGACAAAAACGACAAAAATTAACGTATAATGTGTTGTACTTTTTTATAATTTTACAAAATTTGTAAACGTTTCGAAAATACAAGGTTCATTCTCAAGTGAGGAGTGACAAGGCATGATTGATGAAGATTAAGCCACCCAAGAGGTGGCACGGGCATGAATAGCCTGTAAGTGGTAGATTTTTTTTTTTTTTGGGGGGGGGGTGGAGATTGGATTGAATGTATACTGTGTGGTGAAGTTGCATTTAAATCATGAGGCTGCTATCGCGGGGGAGGATACTGCATGACAGTATTTATGAGGGTGTTTTTGACCAGGGGAGTGGCTGTGTTGATGGCTTCAGGGTGGTTACTACAAGATTAAGGGGACTCTTAAAGCTCTTCTAAGGTCGTTGGTTGCTTCACATTCCAGGAGATAGTGAAGTAGTGGTTTTTCTGTGATTGTTTGACAGAAGATGCATTTTCTTTGTCTGGCTTCACCAATCTCCAGTTGCATCTGTAACCTAGACGTAGTCTATATAACTTAACTGCTATTTTCCTGTGGATTCCTTTTGAGATATTTAACTTTTCTAAGTTGGTGGCCTGAAGATACCATGTTGCAGATGGCGAACCTTCAGCTACTCTCTGGTGTAGATGAACTTTGTTGAGGTGTGAGAGATTTTTGGTGACAAAACTTGAGAGAACATCTGAGTTATAAAATTGGGAGGTCAGGTACATTCAAAATTAAGTCAGGTAAAAAGGCGAAGGAAAAAGAATAGAGGTAAAGTGAGCATACAAGGATTAGGTAAAACCCAAGATGTAAGAAGATTACCTTAACCTAGCCATGTAACCTAAGTTAGGCGAAACTATACAATACATTCTAGTGGATAATATCAACTTATATGAGATAAAATACCAATTTTGTAGACCATTAAAGTAGAGTGTTGTCAGGTTCACAAGGTAAAAGTCAAGTGCTGACGCTCTAAACTCTACATGTCAGATATTGACTTACAGTCCACCTCGCCATATTGGAAGCTGTGACTCCATTTTTTTTTTAACAACATCTGCATTAGTGCAGCTACCCTAGACTATATGAAGTGGAGTACAGTGTGTCAAAAAAGCTAACTAGGTGATGCTAAGAAATCCCCATCACACAGGATGGTTAGTCATACAGAGGCATGTGATAAGCGGTCTGCACTGGCAGACTCCGGATGCATTTTGAGGATATCAATAACACAAGATTGAATAAGGTAGCAGTGGTAATACAAGTCCCCATCTCGCAGGATGGTTAGTCATACAGAGCCATGTGTTTAATAGCCTGCACTGGCTCCAATCGTGCTTCGTTCACTCTCAGCCTGTGGTGTAAACACTCCCTAAATTAATTTATCTTGAGGTTATCTTGATATGATTTCGGGGCTTTAGTGTCCCCGCGGCCCGGTCCTCGACCAGGCCTCCACCCCCAGGAAGCAACCCGTGACAGCTGACTAACTCCCAGGTACCTATTTACTGCTAGGTAACAGGGGCATCAGGGTGAAAGAAACTCTGCCCATTGTTTCTCGCCGGCGCCAGGGATCGAACCCGGGACCACAGGATCATGCGTCCAGTGTTCTGTCCGCTCAGCCGCCGGCTCCAAAAGTAACCAAAACTCCTTACCTAAACTTACCTAGGCCTAACTTTGCATAAACTCACAATGAAATGTAAATATTAATTTACATTTCGGAAAAAAAGTTTGATAATTATTGTACTGTATGGAAGATTTTTCCTTTTAATTGGTTATCAGCTGTAAAAGTCAAACGCTGACTTATTAAAAACTAATTAAGTCTCTATTTGACTTTTAGCTTGGGTTGGTGGATTGGTTGAATTTTAAATATAGAGTACAATAACACTAACAAACGCACCCTAGGACTGGCCGCCGCTTGAACGATCCAAGTCTGAAAACAGGTTGTTTCCTAAGAGCCTTCGTGACACAGAGACTTAAGAGGAAATCCAACCTTGGTTTAAAACCACCTCGTAGTGCGTCAGAGCTCGTAAACTGTTTAGTGACTACAGACTAAGGTTGTGTGATAGACACGTAGAACTGATCTCGTAACTGGACATAATAACCGCCCTGTGAACCCTGACTATTTATTAAACACATTTGCGTTCTTTATTTCCCGCTCTGACGATGTAATAAGATACAACATTAAATGGAGACATGGGTAAATAACGGATAATTACCAGCTATAAATAAGGGAGGTGAGAGCACCAATAAATATACTTAGGTCTTGTTTAATCAGCATCGCAAACATTGCTGAAGGGGAAGGCTGAGTGGACAGTGCTCGGCATTCGTAGTCCTAAGGTCCAGGGATCGATCCCCGGTGGTGGTGGAAACAAATGGGCAGAGTTTCTTTCACCCTGCTGCCGTGTTCACCTAGCAGTAAATAGGTACCTGGAGGTTAGACAGCTGCTACAGGCTGCTTCCTGGGTGTGTGTAGGAGGTGGGGGGGGGATAATGATAATTGGTGCATTGATTGACAGTTGAAAGGCGGGCCCAAAGCTCAACCCCCCGTAAGCACAACTAGGTGAGTACAGCTCAGTAAAGTGTAGCCATCAGCTGAGAGTACCGGGCTGTGCCCTGACACACAGCGGGACCAAAGAGCCAGAGCTCAACCCCTGCAAGCACAATTAGGTGAGTAGAGCCCGTCCTCCCTACTAATAGGTCTCATGCTTCACCTTATAGTTACCAACGTTACTGAGGCGACCTATTGGGACAAGCAGCAGCTCACATATCTTCACGTTTTCTGTTCATCGGACCTCATAGGTTAGGTGGGATGTTTGGGTTCGTACGGTCCTGGTTAGGTTAGGAGGTTGGATTTTGTACGTTGTGGCAAATCAAGAGAACGGCTGAATATACAACGCAGTTGGTGGTAATTAGTAAAATAGATTGTCGAACACAATCAGTTATATCCCAAGTGAACTTTTGGGAACAATGGGAACATTTCTGGGAAATCTGGGAAATTGTCGAGCATAGATAGGAAATTTAAATGAATTGTTGAGAATTGCTAGGAAACTGTTACGAATTGTTGGGAAATTATTAGGAATTGTTGACTATTATTGGGAAATTATTAGGAATTGTTGACTATTATTGGGAAATTATTAGGAATTGTTGACTATTATTGGGAAATTATTCAGAGAAGGTGGAAAGTTCTCAGCCTATAAACTTTCTGCATTGAAATTTTTTACATATCTTTATTGACTTTATTTATATTGTACAACATTTTGCCTCACCTCAGTAAGTCAGTCAGGTCTTATTGCTCTCAGGATGCTGCTCATGTTCACTACCACACAGGACAGTGAAGATGCTGCTCATGTTCACTACCACACAGCACAGTGAGGATGCTGCTCATGTTCCCTCCCACACAGCACAGTGAGGATGCTGCTCATGTTCCCTCCCACACAGCACAGTGAGGATGCTGCTCATGTTCACTACCACACAGCACAGTGAGGATGCTGCTCATGTTCACTACCACACAGCACAGTGAGGATGCTGCTCATGTTCACTACCACACAGCACAGTGAGGATGCTGCTCATGTTCACTACCACACAGCACAGTGAGGATGCTGCTCATGTTCACTACCACACAGCACAGTGAGGATGCTGCTCATGTTCACTACCACACAGGACAGTGAGGATGCTGCTCATGTTCCCTCCCACACAGCATAGTGAGGATGCTGCTCATGTTCACTACCACACAGGACATTGATGCTGCTTCTAATGTTGTGAAGCCAGCAAATCTGACAATATATAAAGGGATACGTTGAAGAAGAGTGCTGAAGGAAGGTTTGTATTGGTTGGTCGGAGTTTACAGGCCGAGTATAATAACTGAGCCTCATTATCCTTCCTGATGTACCCATGTCAAGTGTAAGTCAGGCAACAAGTACATCACGCGGCAGGGGTTGAATTGCTCTGCTCATCACACAAGTAATTACAATTACGACAGTTATCGTGGCCATTGCTGCTGTAGTGACCAGGTCTTTAGCCATTTATTTTCTTATTCTAAATCAAAATCCATCATTTTAATTTATATATGTTTTAGTAAAGTCACAATCTGTATTTTCTTTCCCGGAATCCTTGTTCGACAGTCTTTAATGTTATATATTCCAACTCTTAACATGGGATGGGATCTACACAAATACAAGCTATCATCATTGGCAACAATCCCATTCTCTTTAATATTATAAGCTGCTTTAGATATCGATTTTGATGGTTATTTAAAGACTGCAGAGCACTTTTATAGTAACAAAATATCTCTCCTCGATCATTTAGTTTCAGGTTTTCAGTGACAAGATAATTTTCCAATAGATGAGTTTGCCTTGTGCGCGTCCAGTCGCTCAGTCTTTGCATTCTAGTTAATTTCCTCAGCCCGCCCTCATAAATAATGGTCAAAGTTCATTCCATGCACCCGCCAACCCCCGCTGTTTATGAATGAAAAACGGTTTACACACGACTCTCAACTGATGACGTTCGAACACTTCCCGAACAAGTACTCACCGACGAATTTTGTTCGAACCATAACGCTGTAAATGCTTCACCCACGTACTACAAATAATCGCCAAGTGAACCTAAATACCTAATCTAACCTATGCCTATATATACAAAATATGCTAATATATTATAATATTAATATATATTTGAGAAAATAACTGAATGAACAGCATGTAAAAATTGATGACTGACTGTGGGGTCGACCGCTGGATGGAATGAACTTAATCTGAGAACGGGTTGAATTTTCTTCATATATATTGTGTGTAAACAACTTGTTCTATCAAAGCTTCATTGCTCACCACCATATATGGCAGATGTGGACATGTAGTGTAGCCACAAATGCTTCCCTACGACAGCCTACCTGACAAAGTAGGCTCAAGGTGACACCTGTACATTGACTCACATAAATATTAACATAATTTACTAAAAAAAAATCATAACATTTTAACTGTATTTTTGTCAAATCAATACTTAAATGTTTGGGGAAGGTATAATTACACGTCAAGTATAATGTTCATTTATGACACAACAAATGCGTCATATTGTTAAACATTCTGACTCACAACGAAACATATTGAGAGAAGTATAACCAATTTGAATCAGTCCCAAATTATGTAATAGTAGCAATTATTACCAAAACAACCTATTTACCAACAACGAGTTTCCACCATAAGCCCGGATCATTATTTGACGAAACTTTATTAGACACAACGAAGGGGGGAAATAATGAATTAATTAAGTAGTCAGTAACGGGAGCGGCGGAGCCCACCAATCAGGACACGTTACCAACACTCCGCCTCCACAACCTGCCCGGGGTGGACGCACTCAATCTGTGCTCCTAAAAATCTTGTCAAGGATTCATAAAACAAAATAACCACATTACATTAGGTCTAAATATTGCATTATTACGGTGGTGTAGAAATGTATATTCATGACAGTGGATTAAACATTTATATTCATCGCAGTGGAGTAAAAATTTATATTCATCGCAGTGGAGGAGAAATTTATATTCATCGCAGTGGAGGAGAAATTTATATGCATCACAGTGGAATATAAATTAATTCCAAGTATGCCAGATTACCTCAGCAACTACAAACTACATGTGGTGGAGAGCACATGTAGACCACAACGTCGGGCACCTCTCGCTGTAACATAGAGGTAAGCTAACCACTGCTACTCGTCCAGTACCAGACCGGCGATACATCAGAACAAGCAGGCTGTGGTTACTCCTTCAGAAGCGTGAGCTCTTAACAATCACCAGTAAGCCTTTAGTGAAGGAGAAATAGACCTTTATGACTTGTTATGTGAGAACTCTTACGTTATCCTTAATTATTATTATATAAACAGATTAGTGAATATATATATATATATATATATATATATATATATATATATATATATATATATATATATATATATATATATATATATAGGAAGGGAGTACCATCTCTGGCTGGAAGAAGGGGACCATAGCCTCGGAGGAAACCACACAACACATTAGAGGGAATGTTTAGGTTCCCTCCAATACAGTTTATGTGTGCTTTTCTCCTACCACCCCCTTCCTTATTTTGTGGTTTATTATGTATTTGATGGCTACAAGATATACATGGGTTAGTACAAAAATAATACAAAAAATGCTTAAAGGTTATGGATCTCTTGAAAAACACGACAATGGGAAACATTGATAAATGTCACAGACGGGTTCGATCATTGTTGCAAGTCAAACACTTTTTCGAATTCCTCTGAAGTTGGACTAGCGCCCAAACGCAACAGGCATTCCCGCTCTGAATGGCAGCACTGAGGCGCTGGAACAAGAAACTTTTTGCTCTCTGATCTTTTGTAGCGCTGATCAATTTGTCCCCCAATTCCTTCAGGAACTTCAATGCATATTTTCCCCACGAACCGAGGGTCTCCGAGCCGATCGGAACAAAGCTGTAGCAGTGTGCCAGACCTCTGTATTTAATTTTCTGCGATTCCCTGAAAGAAGCAGCACCACCGCTTTCACGTGTGCTATAGTGGAGGTAGGTACTGGCCAGTGTGGCAGCGCACGTGTAGTCCCATACCACTTGCTTACCATCCTTCCAAGGTAGCAAGGTGACCCCATCAGGGCGCTTCTGAGGGTCGTTAGGTCTGGATAAGTGTGGTTCTCTTTGTGCCGGGCAGCGGGCTGTGGCGAGGCTCCTCTTGATGTTATATATATATATATAATATATATTATATATATATATATATATATATATATATATATATATATATATATATATTATATGCAATTGACGATCACAAAACACTGATCATTTTATGCGGAAAATCCACAGAGAAATATGATAGGAGGTAAACGTTTCGGCTTGTTAAAGCCTTTGTCAACACCAGACTGACTGACTGATCAGTCAGTCAGACTGATCAATCAGTCTGGTGTTGACAAAGGCTTTAACAAGCTGAAACGTTCACCTCTTTTCATATTTCTCTGTGGATTTTACGCATATATATATATATATATATATATTTATATATTGTGGATTTTACGCATTATATATATATATATATATATATATATATATATATATATATATATATTATATAATATATATATATATATATATATTATATATTATATATATTATATAATATATATATATTATATATTATATTATATAATATATATATATATATTATATATATTATATAATATATATATATATTATATAATATATATATATATTATATAATATATATATATATATATATATATATATATATATATATATATATATATATATATATATTACTGTTACAGTAACAAATTACATAGATAACAGTGTTTTGTTCTACTTTCTAGGTGAGTGGTGACGTCATGAGCCACATCGCAACAGCAGGTTATCAGGTAAGTCAATCTTCCTCTAGGTGTTCCGCCTCACCAGTCAAGGCGAAGCGTTAACCTGGATTTAAAATTTCAAGGTGATTGTCAATACCATCTAGTGTTGTGCATCTCATTATTATTACAGTGTCATGCGTTGTGTTTAAACTTAGAGTTATGACAGAAATTATGAAAAGCCATGGTATGAAGTACCTATACCAGGGCAGGTGAAGACAAATCCTTAAGTTCATTTTATATATTATATATATATATATAAAATAGGTGTGTGAGGGGGCCTGGTAGCCTAGTGGATAGCGCGCCGGACTCTTAATTCTGTGGCGCGGGTTCGATTGCCGCACCAGGCAGAAACAAATGGGCAAAGTTTCTTTCACCCTGAATGCCCCTGTTACCTAGCAGTAGATAGTTACCTGGGAGTTTGTCAGCTGTCACGGGCTGCTTCCTGGTGTGTGTGTGTGGTGTGGGGAAAAAAAAGAAAAAACAAGTAGTAAACAGTTGATTGACAGTTGAGAGGCGGGCCGAAAGAGAAAAGCTCAACCCCCGCAAACACAACTAGGTTAATACACACACACACTCATATATATATATATATATATATATATATATATATATATATATATATATATATATATATATATATATATATATATATATATATATATATATAATATGTATATATATAATATGTATATTTTAAGGGAGTACCACCTGTGGCTGGAAGAAGAGGACCCATAGCCTCGGAGGAAACCACACACAACATATTAGAGGGAATGTTTAGGTCCCCTCCAACACAATTTCTGTGTGCTTTTCTCCTACCACCCCCTTCATTTGGTGTTTTGTTGTGCTTTATTGGATATTTAAATGTTACAAGATATACATTTGTTAATACAATAGGATTTAAAGGTTATGGATCTCTTGGAGCTCCTCCGCTTCCGGACAGGAACCGAGGATGCAGCAGGCGTTTTCCCTCTGGATCGCCACACTGAGGCGCTGAAACAGGAAACTGGCAGCCCTTGGGTCTCTGGTTATGTCATTGAGCCTAGAACCCAGCTCTCTGAGAAATCCCAGGTCACTCTTACCCCAGGGACCATGCGTCTCAGACGCTATGGGAACAAAAGTGTATTGACCTTCCAGTCGGCTATACTTGATTGATTTTGCTGTTTCCCTGTGATTGGCCGCGCCACCTGCTTGATCAGCACCAAAGTGTGTGTAGGTGTCAGCCAGGGTGGCTACACACGTGTAGTCCCACACCATCTGTCTGCCCCTCTTCCAGGAGTATATTGTGATGACATCTGAGCGAAGTGCTGGATCATCCCGGTTTTGGCCTCTTAGGATGCGAGGTTCTCTCTCCGCTGGGCACTGAGTTGAGACAAGGCTCCTTTTGATGATGTCATTGACTTCGTTGTGTCCTGCATGCCAGTTCTTGGATTTTCTGCAGAGCAACCCATGCAGTCCATATTGGTCTGCTTCCACCCTGTTGCAAATACACTGGTATTCATTGAGAATTGGGGCACCAAGGCGGAGGGAAACTGCTACACGAAGGGATTCTGGATCTAGACGGGTGCCCATTGCTGACATGGGGGGCCCGCACTGCTCTGAGGCGGGCTTTCTCTTTGTCTGATGTTGCGGCGCTGAGCATGGCATCAGCTGTTTTTTCCACTAGTGGGTGGTCCCAGCTGGACTGTATATTTTTTTGTTGGTTCTATGATGGGTGCTGGGGCTGCCAGAGCATCCCACTGATTTGAACATTCACTGAAAACAGGATCGTGTATTCCTGCTGAGTCACTCAGGGATTCTGGTAGGATATCTCTTACAAGGTCATGCGATGCATGGGAGGAGGAAAGGAAACCTGCTAGAGCAATCTGGGAGGCTGTGCGGACACCAAGGCCGCCGAGTCTTACAGGGAGGGTTGTTTGCTCCCATTGCGAGTCGTGCAATGGATGGTTCAGGACTTTCATCAGCATGGACCTCTGAAGGGTGTCATACAGCTTTAATTTGGGGCTCGTAGGATGGAGAACACCTCAGAAAGTAAACTTAGGGAGAGATAGGCATCTCGTGAGGAGGAACAGAGCATCATGGGCATCAATCTTTGTGTATATGTATTATATATATATATATATATATATATATATATATATATATATATATATATACATACACACACAATATATACACACACACACACATAATAATTATCTGCAGGAACTTTTGTGTGACACCTAAAGTATCGCGAAAGAAAAGTTTAATTACTTTTTGTGTAAGTAATGGCTGGTGCTGGAGAGACCACCACCGGATCTTAATCTGCCTCTGGTGGGAGGTGGTGATCTCCCAGCACTGTGACACCCCTCCCATGGTGGTGATCTCCCAGCACTGTGACACCCCTCCCATGGTGGTGATCTCCCAGCACGGTGACCCCTCCCATGGTGGTGATCTCCCAGCACTGTGACACCCCTCCCATGGTGGTGATCTCCCAGCACTGTGACACCCCTCCCATGGTGGTGATCTCCCAGCACTGTGACACCCCTCCCATGGTGGTGATCTCCCAGCACTGTGACACCTCCCATGGTGGTGATCTCCCAGCACTGTGACACCTCCCATGGTGGTGATCTCCCAGCACGGTGACACCTCCCATGGTGGTGATCTCCCAGCACGGTGACACCCCTCCCATGGTGGTGATCTCCCAGCACGGTGACACCTCCCATGGTGGTGATCTCCCAGCACTGTGACCCCCTCCTATGGTGGTGATCTCCCAGCACTGTGACACTCCTCCTGAAGAAAGATAACATGAAGACACTTTCTCCACATATCATATTTGTTCAAGGTTGACTAAAAGAATACGAACTAACTGTAGAACGTATTACACTTATTACAATTTACACAACGTTTCGAACCTACAAGGTTCATTCTCAAGTGAGGAGACAGTAGTTGTTGTTGTTGTTTTAGAGTGAGCAACTCTGAACAAAAGTTCCAAGTATCACGGGTTATGGTGAGCCCGTACTGAACTTATCTGGCACAGGAGCGGGGCTGTAGCTTGAATGAGAAGGAGACAGTAGTTGTTGTTGTTTTAGCTTTAGCTATTAGGAACGAAATGTTCATGTAGCACGGGCATGAATAGACTGTCAGTGGAAGATTTTTTTGTAGTGGATGTATACTGTGTGGTGAAGTTGCATTTAAATCATGAGGCTGCTATCGCGGGGGAGGATACTGCATGACAGTATTTATGAGGGTGTTTTTGACCAGGGGAGTGGCTGTGTTGATGGCTTCAGGGTGGTTACTACAAGATTAAGGGGACTCTTAAAGCTCTTCTAAGGTCGTTGGTTGCTTCACATTCCAGGAGATAGTAAAGTAGTGGTTTTTCTGTGATTGTTTGACAGAAGATGCATTTTCTTTGTCTGGCTTCACCAATCTCCAGTTGCATCTGTAACCTAGACGTAGTCTATATAACTTAACTGCTATTTTCCTGTGGATTCCTTTTGGGATATTTAACTTTTCTAATTTGGTGGCCTGAAGATACCATATTCCAGATGGCGAACCTTCTGCTGCTGTCTGTTAAAACACTATGTTGTTTTTGAGTCAGCTACCAGATCAAAAATTTCCAATTAGCACGGGCTATGGTGAGCCTGTAAGTGGAGGCTCTTGGGAGCCATTATCTGTATCAATAGCTGATACTGGAGGTCTGGGGATGGGTGGGGGTCTTCATGGTGGTTTTCAGCCCTGGAGGGCTGGCTGTACCAGTTATGGTGCTGGTGGGGTTAGTGTCAAAACAGTATTGATTG
>NC_091237.1:10358702-10446202 GCF_040958095.1 Procambarus clarkii | reverse complement strand
GTGAACTCTAGGGTTTTGCCACCAATTTGCAAGCCTGTCCGATTCGCCGTGTGCTGTCTAGTTATCATCGCTTATGTCTTCTCGGGCCCAAATGTGACCTGCCATCTCCTACCCCAGTTAGAGGTTGGTGAAAGTTGGTGATTGATGAGTCTTGCAGCAGTTGGTATTTCCTCCTTTCTGTATGTGAAGGTTAGAGTACAGTCATCTGAATAGGCTTGAGCTTCAGGAATGATATGAAGTAGATCGTTAAAATAGACATTCCATAGGAGAGGACCAAGTCCACTACTGGCACCAATTGTGGGGCTTTCGAATTCTGCTCCATTGAGGACCACCCTTAAAAAACGTTCTTGAAAAACGTTAGTCTCTTATTAACTCTAAGATGGAGCCTGAGATGCCTAGAGCTTGAAGCTTCACTACTAATCCAGAGTGCCAGACCCGATCAAAGGCGCCTGCTGTGTCTAGAGCAACAACACAGCTGATCTTAGACTCATCCAGTGACTGAGGCCTGCCTCTCTCTCTCTCTCTCTCTCTCTCTCTCTCTCTCTCTCTCTCTCTCTCTCTCTCTCTCTCTCTCTCTCTCTCTCTCTCTCTCTCTCTCTCTCTCTCTGTCCCCGTCCCCCCCCTCCCTCCCCGCTAGGGAAGCGCTTGTGTTCGAATGTCATTACTGGAATCCTCGAAAAACTGAACATCCTGAAGAGGATGAAAAATGGAATATGTGTTTTGGATGACCACGATGCTCTGTACCTCCTCACAACGCGTCTGGCTTTGTCCAGTCTTACGTATTCCCAAATGTGCGAATTATCATTTATAGCTCAAAGTTTTGAGAATATGACTAACTTATGAAAACAATATCCTTTAAATGGTTAAACATTTCATTGGAAAATGAGGAATTAAGCCAAAGAACGCTCCCAGTTAGACGCTGGTAAAGGTTCACGTAAGGAAACACAGCATTGCGTGCATTCCTAATTTTGACCAGTGCTGCCAGTGATTTAATGACATAGATCCTATTGGAAGACTTAAGAGACTTATGATACCAAGTTTACTGAAGGTTCCTGACAGTAGGATATTGTTGCAACCTGTCCTCTTAAAAATAGCGTCGCCTTTGGCCGTTTACGCGTATGGCCGAATTTGGACGTAATTTGAAAATGAAAAAAAATGTAAATAAATTTGGGATTTTTTTTTCAACAACAGTAAGTTAAGGGTCCTCTGATAGGTTAGGTGGGCAGGAAATTCTCATAAAGTTTCAAAACGTTATGAAAAACGTTAATTGATAGTTTCCTCTTCTAACCTTGCCGAGTAAGCCGAGCGACTCAAACAGAAAACGGGACAGTACGTCACTTTTGTGAGTCGATTTCATTTCAAATTACATTCAAATTTGGCCATAGTGCGCATACCAGCCAAAAGTGACGTTATTTTTAAGAGGACGGGTTGATTGTTGAAGGTGTTCACCCCTGATCAACTTCTCCAAACGACGGTAAACAGACCCATTGGAACAGCGCAATTATGGAGAAAATAGCCTCGACACTACTGGAGACAGCTTCCGAGGAAGAGCACACCTCTCGCTGTATGAGCCCCTCATGCTGGGGACATTTTGTTAGTTGTTTCTAATTCCTAAGAACATAAGAACAAAGGTAACTGCAGAAGGCCTATTGGCCCATACGAGGCAGCTCCTATTCATAACCACCCAATCCCAATTCCTCTTTACGCACCAAGTTGGACAGCCAGGCCTTGAATATTGTGTTAGTTCCCTTCGTCTTGTCGCCAATATCTCCACCTATCACTGGTGTAGTTAGGGTAATGCATCAGCAAATGAATACAATCATGGTATCTGTTGTAAGCTAGATCAGATCTTGACTAGGCAGATCCTAGTCAATAATGGCTTTTCTAACGGTTATGTTGACGTCATTAAAAGGAAGGTGACACGCCATGCAACCTCTAAAGAATTAACTAATACAACACCTGCACCTCTTATCAGATTGATTTACAGGAACTTCTTTCCACTGCTTATAAAATGGAGGAAAGAGTTCTGAAAGAGATTATTGATAGGAACGTTATCCCCACAGACACCAATCAGAAGATACAATTAACAATTTACTACAAAAACAAGAACACTGTCAACCTTCTCATTAAGAACTCTCCAGACACCAAACAGAACGCCTTAAAAGATACCAACGTCGTCTATGCCTTCACTTGCCAACTTGGGGACTGTCAGCCCCGAAGATCTCAGTATATAGGAAAGCCAACAACGTCTCTTTCTAGGTGATTAACAATGCACAAAGAACAGGGCTCCATCAAAGAACGTATAATCTCACTCAAACAGACCATCACCAAAGAAATCATAACAAGCAACACTGAAATAATCGACAGGTACGACAACAGAAGGCTCGACATCAGCGAGGCCCTACACATTAAAAGTCAAGATCAACAATCAACAACTATTTAACACATTACATTCTACCCAATTCAAGACCCAGAACCAACACAGAGACAATAGAAGCAAGAACATAGGCTATTAATAATGACCTATTATTGTTCTTAGTTTTCATTAAGTTGTTCATCTCAATCACGTCCTGTGTCACCTCACTCCAAGAGAATATAAGCTCTTGCTAAAGCATTATAAATTTGTCTTTGAAAATGTAAAGAGTGCCTTTCAAAAATATCCCTAGGCGTCAGACCATAATATAGTGTGAAAATGAACTTTGGAGAGTTAATTTTTCAACTTTCTTCAATAGTGAAGAAAAATATAAGAAATAATGGGAAGATTCGTGTTAGAATCATTAATCTTACCCTTTGTCATATTGTACAACATATATATATATATATATATATATATATATATATATATATATATATATATATATATATATATATATATATATATATAATATATAATATGCGAACAAGCCTGAATGGTCCCCAGGACATATGCAACTGAAAACTCACACCCCAGAAGTGACTCGAACCCATACTCCCAGAAGCAACGCATCTGGTATGTACAAGACGCCTTAATCCACTTGACCATCACGACCGGACATAATGAGGTGATAGATCACCTCATTATGTCCGGTCGTGATGGTCAAGTGGATTAAGGCGTCTTGTACATACCAGATGCGTTGCTTCTGGGAGTATGGGTTCGAGTCACTTCTGGGGTGTGAGTTTTCAGTTATATATATATATATATATATATATATATATATATATATATATATATATATATATATATATATATATATATATATATGCTTTAACCCACTACACCATCAGACCCTACAAAAGAAGTAGAGACTTCGAGATATATATATACATCTCAAATATCTCCACTTCCCGAGGGCACCAGATGAGTGTGAGGTTAGTCTGCAAAAATGCAGACTAACCTCACACACACACACACATATATATATATATATATATATATATATATATATATATATATATATATATATATATATATATATATATATAATAATATGCAGAAAATCCACAGAGAAATATGAAATGAGGTGAACGTTTCGGCTTGTTAAAAGCTTTGTCAACACCAGACTGAGTCAGTCTGGTGTTGACAAAGGCTTTAACAAGCCGAAACGTTCACCTCATTTCATATTTCTCTGTGGATTTTCCGCATAAAATGATCAGTGTTTTGTGATCGTCAATTGCATGCATATATATATATATATATATATATATATATATATAATATGTCGTACCTAGTAGCCAGAATGCACTTCTCGGCCTACTATGCAAGGCCCGATTTGCCTAATAAGCCAAGTTTTCCTGAATTAATATATTTTCTCTCATTTTTTTCTTATGAAATGATAAAGCTACCCATTTCATTGTGTATGAGGTCAATTTTTTTTTATTGGAGTTAAAATTAACGTAGATATATGACCAAACCTAACCAACCCTACCTAACCTAACCTATCCTATCTTTATAGGTTAGGTTAGGTTAGGTAGCCGAAAAAGTTAGGTTAGGTTAGGTTAGGTAGGTTAGGTAGTCGAAAAACAATTAATTCATGAAAACTTGGCTTATTAGGCAAATTGGGACTTGCATAGTAGGCTGAGAAGTGCGTTCTGGCTACTAGGTACGACATTATATATATATATATATATATATATATATATATATATATATATATATATATATATATATATATATATATATATATATATATATATATATGTCGTACCTAGTAGCCAGAACTCACTTCTCAGCCTACTATGCAAGGCCCGATTTGCCTAATAAGCTAAGTTTTCATGAATTAATTGTTTTTCGACTATCTAACCTACCTAACCTAACACTTTTTCGGCTACCTAACCCAACTTAACCTATAAAGATAGGTTAGGTTAGGTTAGGTAGGGTTGGTTAGGTTCGGTCATATATCTACGTTAATTTTACCTCCAATAAAAAAAATTGACCTCATACATAATGAAATGGGTAGCTTTATCATTTCATAAGAAAAAAATTAGAGAACATATATTAATTCAGGAAAACTTGGCTTATTAGGCAAATCGGGCCTTGAATAGTAGGCCGAGAAGTGCGTTCTGGCTACTAGGTACGACATATATATAATATATATATATATATATATATATATATATATATATATATATATATATATATATATATATAATGTTGTACCTAGTAGCCAGAACGCAGTACTCAGCCTACTATGCAAAGTCCGATTTGCCTAACAAGCCAAGTTTCCAGAATTTATATTTTTTAATTGTTTTTCCTTATGAAATGATTAAGCTATCCATTTCATTATGTATGAGTTCATTTCTTTAAATTTGAGTTAAAACTAACGTAGATATATGACCGAACCTAACCAACTCTACCTAACCTAACCTACCTTAACGTAATCTAAACTAACATAAATAAGTGAATAATTTATATTCTACATATAATATTAATAATTCAAATAAACTGGAAACAATTGAGAAAATCACTTGGCCTATTAGGCAAATTGGGCCTTGCATAGTAAACCGAGAAGTGCGTTCTGGCTACTAGGTACGATATATATATATATATAATTTCTCTGGTTTCCCCGTCATTGCTGGCAAGAAGCAGTTTAAGTCAATGGGGCTTCCATGATTTCTCTCACGCTCTCGTCAGTAAAGCCGTTCCCAGACGCCAGACTCACACACAAGACACTTCCAAAGGTATTTGCAACCTCTTGCGCGCCTGCACTAATCCTTATCCCCTTTCGCTTAGTGCCGTCCAGTAGAGGTAATTTCACCACTTCTGGAAAGCATTGAGCACTGAAGGAAGAGTATTGATAATCGATCCTCAACGCTTACTCCGAAACGAGGCTCGCAGGGGTTTCCAGCGAGGCTCGCAGGGGTTTCCAGCGAGGCTCGCAGGGGTTTCCAGCGAGGCTCGCAGGGGTTTCCAGCGAGGCTCGCAGGGGTTTCCAGCGAGGCTCGCAGGGGTTTCCAGCGAGGCTCGCAGGGGTTTCCAGCGAGGCTCGCAGGGGTTTCCAGCGAGGCTCGCAGGGGTTTCCAGCGAGGCTGGCAGGGGTTTCCAGCGAGGCTGGCAGGGGTTTCCAGCGAGGCTGGCAGGGGTTTCCAGCGAGGCTGGCAGGGGTTTCCAGCGAGGCTGGCAGGGGTTTCCAGCGAGGCTCGCAGGGGTTTCCAGCGAGGCTGGCAGGGGTTTCCAGCGAGGCTGGCAGGGGTTTCCAGCGAGGCTGGCAGGGGTTTCCAGCGAGGCTGGCAGGGGTTTCCAGCGAGGCTGGCAGGGGTTTCCAGCGAGGCTGGCAGGGGTTTCCAGCGAGGCTGGCAGGGGTTTCCAGCGAGGCTGGCAGGGGTTTCCAGCGAGGCTGGCAGAGGTTTCCAGCGAGGCTGGCAGAGGTTTCCAGCGAGGCTGGCAGAGGTTTCCAGCGAGGCTCGCAGGGGTTTCCAGCGAGGCTCGCAGAGGTTTCCAGCGAAGCGAGCGCCAGTAAGAGTCACAAATAACGCTTCCAGTGAGGCTCATTGAGAAGGATTCTAGTGGGGCTAACAAATATGGCTTGTAATAAGGCTCACACAGATCTCCAGTGAGCCTCACAGACAAAATTTTCAGTAAAGGTAAATTATTCGAAAATGACTTTCTAACATTTTCCTTTGCCAACCGCTGACCTGTTGGCCATTTTTCTATTATTTTTCATATTTCTCGTCTTTTTTTATGTCTTCTCATGTGCATCTCCTACTTCCTCGTTTTAATGTTTCTTGTACCCCATTTCCGGAAAGCGGCAATTAGTATCGGACATTTCCATGCGGTCGTGGTGTCCGTTACGACCGTTGAAAACCGTTACGACCGTTTGAACCACTTCGGTGTTTTGCGAGGGCGGCTCAGGGCGGCGCCCGTCCCTGAGCCGCTCACGGGAGTCGTGGACGCTGAAGGCGGGTCTCTGTTATAACAAAGAGCACGCTGTTGGCAGGCACGTAGGGAGGGAGGAAAGGAGGAAAGGGGAGAGAGAGAGAGAGAGAGAGAGAGGAGGGGGAGGGAGGGGCTGAGGTAAAGATTGGAAATCAGAGATACATGCAGACTTGTATGAAAATTATTGAAGATAAATAGAATCTGAAGCACAGCTTGTCAAGTATACCGAGATGAGTTTACATGTCTTATGAGAACACGAGGAAAGGGTAAAAAGAGAGGGAGAGGGGAGAGTGGTGTAGAGAACTAGTGAGATGAGAATGGTTAGAGAAAGAGTGAGAAGTGAGAGTGGGGAGAAAGAGGGATAGAGAGAGGTGAGAGTGGGAAGATGAATAGAAAGTAAGGGAGGTGAGAGTGGGTAGAGAAAGAGAGGGATAGGGCTGAGAGTGGGTAGAGAAAGGAAGAGGGGTTGTACGTCTATGTATAAAGCAACATGGCATATCATCTGTTTCCTATTATTAATTACCCATCAGAATAACTAGCAACACAATCCACTGTCTGAATGTGGTTTGTCACGTAACATTCCATAGTGAGCTATGATTGTATGCTGAGTATCATAGGCCGGGTGGGGGTCGAATCTCATGCCTGTCTTAACTAGGATTAGCTCATATTGTAATAATGACTCCTACGATGTCTGAAATGTGGGTCTGATTGTTCATAGAGTTTTCTAGCCGAATTATCGGCAGTATAAAAAAAAACATCCTGCGAGATGGGGACTTGTATTACCACTGCTACCTTATTCTATCTTGTGTTGTTGATATCCTCAAAATGCATCCGGAGTCTGCCAGTGCAGACCGCTTATCACATGCCTCTGTATGACTAACCATCCTGTGTGATGGGGATTTTTTAGCATCACCTAGTTAGCTTTTTTGACACACTGTACTCCACTTCATATAGTCTAGGGTAGCTGCACTAATGCAGATGTTCCTAATGTGTTAATAAAAAAAAAAGTATAAAAAATTAGGATTTGTTGAGATCTGAAGCCTGTGTTAATGGGCAGTACAAAACGTCTATCAGACTGCGATACAGTGGTTGCGAGGATCTGGTTGGGTTACCGTTACCTGTGGCAGGTGGCTACAGGTGACGGATCTCGCTATACTGAGCACTCCAAGTGCAAACTCTGTGAGCAGGAACTGGGGCATGATCTTGGAGTGATATTCTGTGACTCTAAAAGTGCTCTGCAGTCCTTAAATAATCCATCACAATATATGTCTGAAGTAGCTGTAATAGTAAATGGGATGCAATTTTTGCCAATGATAATAACTATTGTATAAAATCTTTGTGGATCCCATCCCATGTTGGAGTTGGAAAACATGACTTTGTAGATCGATTGGCCAGTGAGGCTGCAGGAAAGAAAACACTTGAATGTGAAACCGTAAAAGATTTTAAACGTTGTGGCCTATTGTCCCACCAACTGTGTAACTATTTCATTGAATCTGGTGTACTGGACGACATTCTAACAATTTATCCTAAATTTGCTTGTTCATTTTAAAGAATGAACAACAATTTTATGTATATTAATTTTAAGTTGCATCTCTTATAAACCCGTCCCTGCCCTTGTGTGGCAGTTCACAATAGAAAGTTGTTTTTACATATTCGTACATTAAAACATTATTTGTAACCATGATATATGCTTCAGCCTACAATTTAGACCTATTGTTTTGTGTATGGCCCTCTGTCCAATGTTACAGTGAGTACCAGCATTATCCTCACTTTAATAAGACTAATTAAAATCCTCAGATTAGGCAACATTTTAATTAAATTTTGTAAATAAAGATGTTAATAATAAATAAATGATCTTGCACACTACATCACCGAAAGCCCAGTTATCAGACCATACATACCTGTTGGCATGAGGTACCTAGAGCTTTGTAATTACTTTATTCACTCGTGTGCTTAAGGATATTCTTATAATGCACACAAATTTTGCCAGTGCAGGCTAGTGAACATATGGCCCTGTATGATTAACCATCCTGCGAGATGGTGACATTTAGTATCACTGCTGCCTTATTCACTCTTGTGTTGATGATATCCTCATCACCCTGAGTTTGCCAGTGCAGACTACTGATCACATGCCTCTGTATGCTAACCATACTGTGTGATGGGGATTTTTAGCATCATGTAGCTAGTTTTTTGACACACTGTACTCCCCTTCGTATAGTCTAGGGCAGCTGCACAAATGCAGATGTACTTAAATTGGTTAATCTATATAAATAAAAATGGAAATGTTCGTTTGTTCAAAATCGCTAATCTCCGAAAGTTCTTCACCGATTGCTTTGAAGTTTTCACACAACGTTCCATTCGCATCTGAGCAGGTTTTTATATACTATATAGATGCCACGTCTGTGACGGTAAAAAAAAAAAACATGTTTTTTTCTGATTTTCATGTGTTTTTAATGTGAGGGAAACCTTCGAAACCTCTTTACCGATTGCTTTGAAATTTTGACAAAGTTGCATTCGAATAGGCGCGTCTTTTTATATATCTGCTATATACATGCCTCACCTGTGACAGGAAAAAAAATGCGTTTTTTGAAAAGCAGCGCCATCTGTTGGACGTAAGAGCAACACATGCTGTAATCTCCAAAAGTTCTTCACTGATTGCTTTGAAATTTTGACACAATGTTGCATTCGAATAGGCGCGTCTTTGTTTATACCTATTATATAGATGTCACCCCTGTGACAGGTAAAAACATGCATTTTTGAAAAACAGCGCCATCTGTTGCACATAATAGCAACATGCACGCTATACTAAATGTCACGCATTCCATTTCAATGTTTCCGATTGCATTGATAAAAAAAAATTTCATAGATTTCGATTTATTTTATTTTTTTTATTTAATTATTTTGTATGACATTGTGTTGGAATTGAGCTGTGTTGTTTACCATACCCTTCATTTCGTAAGTATAAGTATAGATGCCACACCTGTGACAGGTAAAACTATGCTTTTCTTGAAAAACAGTGCCACCTGTTGCATGTAAGAGCAACACACGTGCTATACTAAATATGTTACTATTCCATTTCAATGTTTCTGATTGCATTGATAAATTGAATTTTTATAGATTTTGATTTATTTTCATTTTGATTTAATAGTGTGAATTGTGTTGGAATTGAGCTGTGTTGTTTACCTTAATGTTCATTTCTTGTGTAGTTTATTTTCTTATTATTTCATATTTTCTTCATTTTTTAACTGCTTTTCGTATATTTCAGTGATGGGAACATCAGATCACTTGATGTTCCCAACTTTCTGATTGGAACATCAGACCATTTGGGAAGGCATCGGACGAGGGAGTGGGGAATGGTGGGGAGGAGGAGGGGACAAGGGAGAGGGTAATGGTGAGGAAGGACGAGGGGACGGGGGAGTTTGGGATGGTGGGGACGAGGAGATGGGATAATAAAGAATGATGGGGAGGACAAAGGGACAGGGAAGTGGGGCATGGTGAGAAGGAAGAGAGGATGGAGGAGTGGGGAATGGTGGGGAGGACTGGGGGACAGGGAAGGTTGCTGTGGCTCAGCAACCCACAAGAGTTGCTGAGCCACAGTGAGGATCCACAAAGTCTTCTCCGAGGCTATGGGTCCCATAGATAAACCATAAATTTGATAAATTTTAGTATGGCGTTACTAAGGAATGCATATATATATATTAAAGGGACCCACATCCTCGAAGAAGAAAATAAATAGTGTTCAGAGAAGACCTTGTGGATTCTCACTGAATACTTTAATCTTTTCCTCTCCTACCACCCCTATTTTTTTCATTTGATTTTATTGCAATGCTACAGTTTACAGTAAACACACACTTATATAACAATATACCAATCAGTGTTCGAAGTCCTCGTCCAGCTCCTCGGGGGTCGGGTGCGTACCCAAGATACAGCACGCATTTCCCCTCTGAACAGAGACACTGAGGCGCTGGAACATAAAACTGGCCGCTCTTGGGTCTCTAGTCTTTCCAATGAGTTCCTCGCCCAGCTCCTTCAGGAACTTAAGTGTACATTTACCCCAGGCGCCCAGAGTCTCAGAGCCTATCGGCACGAACCTGTAATAACGTTCTAGGTCCCTGTACTTGTTAGTTTTCTGGGTCTCCCTGAAGGTGGCCGCCCCGCCTCCCTCAGCTGTGCTGTAAGGTAGATAGGTATCAGCCAATGTAGATGCACATGTGTAGTCCCACACGACCTGTTTACCTTCCCTCCATGGCTGCAGGGTGACTCCATCTGGGCGTTTGTGACTGTTGTCAGGTCTGCACAACTGGGGTTCCCTTTGTGCTGGACACCCAGCTGTAGCCAAACTTCTCTTGATGATGTCATTGACTGCTTCATGTCTGGCAATCTTTCCCTGTGTCTTACAACAGATGAGACCATGGCTGCCGTATTGGTCTGCCCGTGCATGGCCGCAAATACACCGGTGTTCGGTGGAGATAGGGGCGGCAAGGCGCAGGGCAACACAAATACTTAGGGCCCGATGGTCCAGGCGGGCGCCCAAGGCAGAATTAGGGACTGCCAACAGGAAGTCCCCGGCATGGGGCGCTTGCACAGCTAGAAGACGCGCTTTGTCCTTCCCGGAAGCTGCCTCCAGCAATGCTGTGGCGATGTTTTCCACTATGGGGCTATCCCATTTGGACTGTTTGCAGTTATTTGGAAAGTCGCTCGAGGATGAGAGTTGACAAGTGTGTCCCACTGACTGGCTCCTTCCGCGAATTTGGGATCATGAATCTCAATGGAGTCTTTTTAGGTATTATATATATATATATATATATATATATATATATATATATATATATATATATATATATATATATATATATATATATATATGTCGTACCTAGTAGCCAGAGCGCACTTTTTGGCCTACTATGAAAGGCCCGATTTGCCTAATAAGCCAAGTTTTCATGAATTAATTGTTTTTCGACTACCTAACCTACCTAACCTAACCTAACTTTTTCGGCTACCTAACCTAACCTAACCTATAAAGATAGGTTAGGTTAGGTTAGGTAGGGTTGGTTAGGTTCGGTCATATATCTACGTTAATTTTAACTCCAATAAAAAAAAATGACCTCATACATAATGAAATGGGTAGCTTTATCATTTCATAAGAAAAAAAATAGAGAAAATATATTAATTCAGGAAAACTTGGCTTATTAGGCAAATCGGGCCTTGCATAGTAGGCTGAAAAGTGCGTTCTGGCTACTAGGTACGACATATATATATATATATATATATATATATATATATATATACACACACACACACACACACACACACACACACACACACACACACACACACACACACACATACACACACTCTCTCTCTCTCTCACACACACACACACACACACACACACACACACACACAGGGGGGGGGGGCCTCGTTAGTTTAGGGGGTTAGGGGGGGCCTCGTAGCCTGGTGAATAGCGCGCAGGACTCGTAATTCTGTGGCGCGGGTTCGATTCCCGCACGAGGCAGAAACAAATGGGCAAAGTTTCTTTCACCCTGAATACCCCTGTTACCTAGCAGTAAAAAGGTACCTGGGAGTTAGTCAGCTGTCACGGGCTGCTTCCTGGTATGTGTGTGTGTGCGTGTGTGTAGTGTGGAAAAAAAAAGTAGTTAGTAAACAGTTGATTGACAGGTGAGAGGCAGGCCGAAAGATCAAAGCTCAACCCCCGCAAACACACCTAGGTGAATACATACTCATGGTTGGAGGCTGACTCCATACACAGCTTCAAATGTAGATATGATAGAGCCCAGTAGGCTCAGGAACCTGTACACCAGTTGATTGACAGTTGAGAGGCGAGACCAAAGAGCCAGAGCTCAACCCCCGCAAGCACAACTAGGTGAGTACATACACATGGGTGGAGGGGGAGTATGAGGGGATTAAGTGAAGGGGTGCAGGAGAAAATAATTGAAAACCAAGTATCGAGGAGTAAGGACAAGGAGACGAGGGTGCCTGATATATAGGATATATACCTGGGGTCGATGACGTGCTTATGACCGCACTTGTTACCGGCAGAGAGAGGGAAGGTCATCAGTAGTTAGCCTTGTGGATATGATCAACACACAATAATAGTTGATCTGTCAATAAAAGAAGGGTATTCATTAAGAAATACAAAATATTTGCCCTAAACTATATCCGATAATTTGATTTGCTGTATATCAGGCACAAGTACTTCCGTTTACTGCAGCAAATATGTGACTTAACCACAAGCAATGAAAGACGTTCATTATTATCGTATTACGTTTCCTTGAGAGCACGACTCCAAATCTCTGTCGAGAAATCCCGAGAGAAAAATATGTGAACGAACCTGCGGTAAGATGGGCATCGGAGTGGAGAAAATGTTTACAAATGTGAGCGGCCTGGCTTCGACCGAAAGCTTTTATAGACGACTTCGACAACTCTTTAGCCACTACCTACCTTAAAGCCAAAGTCAGAGTCACCATACAAATGCTAGGCCAACACGAGTGTCATCTTTTTACATAGATGCGGGTATGTCACCTACGTAGAGAGAGAGAGAACTTGAGAGAGAACTTGGTATCTCTCAAGTTATCTTTTAAAACAAAATAATGACAATTTATATCAGAATTCGGGTAAGTTAATTATATTAGACAATTTTAATTACTTTTAATGTTTGAGATACAAAAATAAGAGATAAAATATATGGAAGATTTGGAGAATGTCGCCTCCAGCAGCCAAGAACTCATCGTCTCTCAGAGAAGGTCCTTTGTTTTCTTTCCTTGCGCGCTAATAACGCCCAGAAACACTGCAAAAATGACATTGTCTCCGCTTCTCTTCATATGATCACCAGCACGAAGATTATATATATATATATATATATATATATATATATATATATATATATATATATATATATATATATATATATATATATATATATATAATATAATATAATATAATGTACATTAGTTAATACAATAGGTGTTTAAAGGTTATGGATCTCGTGGAGCTCCTCCGCTTCAGGACGTCCCTACACACGCAAGCAGAGGTTGCGTGTGTAGGGACTCGGCCTCGAAGAAGACGATCTGTAGCATAGCCTTGTGGGGCACACGTGTACACTAACATTGTTTTCTACCACCCATATATGTTTATAATTTGTTATTTTATTTAAAATTTCATTACACAAAAAAGGGTTACAATATTGGTTACATGCAGGGTACACAAGGCCACTTGTCACAGGTTGTCGAGTTCCTCCATCTCCTCAGATGGCGGGCAGGAATCATGGATGCAGTGAGCAGTTCCTCTCTGTAACGCTACACTAAGGCGCTGAAAAACGAAACTGGCGGCTCAGGGTCTCTTGTTGTTTCAGTTAGCTTAGAACCTTAAGGGGATTAACTGTTGAACCTTAACTGTTGTTTCAGTTAGCTTAGAGCCTTAAAAAAAGCTAGCATCACTCTTACCCCAGGCACCAAGTTTCTTCGAGGCAATTGAGATCAAATTGCAGTGGTGATCCAGATTTCTGTATTAACGAGATTTGGATGCTTCCTGGTGAGTGGCAGCGCCACCTGGATGGGCAGCACTGAAGTCAACATAGATGTTGGGTAAAGTTGAAACACACGTGTAGCCCCACTCCAACTGTCTACCATTCTTCCAGGGGGTTCACTGTGATCCCGTCTGGGCGACCAATAGGCTCGTCAAGAGCCTATTGGTCGCCCAGACGGGATAATGTTTTCACAGTTGCGGGGCATTAGGTAACGAGTTTCTCTCTCTGCTGGGCAAACTGCTGTGGTAACGAGCCTCTTAATAATGTCATTGACCTCACTGTGTCTTGTGTGACTCACTCTGCCAAAGTTCCTCCTGAGCTCTGGCAGAGCAGGCCATGCCGGCCGTACCTGTCAACCATACCATATATTCAGTGTGGATTGGGGAAGCAATGTGGAGAATCACGGCAATTCAGAGGGCCTGCGGTGTGATGCACATGTCGGTTGTTGACATTGGAGTTGCTGGTAGGAAGTCAGCTGCGTGGGGAGCTGCTACGGCTCATAAGTCGAGTAGTGTCATGTTATTTTGTTGCAGCTTCTAGGCATGTTGCAACCAGTCTACAATGGGGCCATCCCAGCTGGATTGCCTTAGAAGGTAATTTTATATATATATATATATATATATATATATATATATATATATATATATATATATATATATATATATTATATATGTATATGTATATATAAAATATATATTATATAGGCCAGTTTCCTGTTCCGGCCCCTCAGTGTCGCAGTTCAGAGAGGAACCGCACCCAACCTCCGAGGAGCTGGACGAGGTCTTCGAACGCTGATTGTTTAATTGTTATGTGTGTGTGTGTGTGTGTGTGTGTTCTCTGTAAACTGTAGCATTGCAATAAAAAAAAAACAAATAAAACAAATCCAAAAAAAATAATAGGGGTGGTAGGAGAGGAAAAGATCAGCGTATTCAGTGAGAATCCACAAGATCTTCCCTGAATGCTCTTTGTTTTCTTCTTCGAGGATGTGGGTTAGGTTATCTTGAGATGATTTCGGGGCTTTTTAGTGTCCCCGCGGCCCGGTCCTCGACCAGGCCTCCAGCCCCAGGAAGTAGCCCGTGACAGCTGACTAGCAGCCAGGTACCTATTTTACTGCTAGGTAACAGGGGCATAGGGTGAAAGAAACTCTGCCCATTGTTTCTCGCCGGCGCCCGGGATCGAACACAGGATCACAAGTCCAGCGTGCTGTCCGCTCGGCCGACCGGCTCCTGCAATTGCACCAGAGGTGGTACCCCTAGTATATATTATATATTATATATTATATATATATATATAATATAATATGTGTGTGTGTATATATGTGTATATATATGTGTGTATATATGTGTATATATATATATATATGTATATATATGTATATGTATATATATATGTGTGTATAAATATAGAGCCAAGAGAGTTTAAAATACAGAAAAATACAAAACTGACTCAATCAGGCCCATTGTTCACTGCAATAATTCTTTCAACACAAGCAATGGAATCTTCAAGATTGATTTAGTCCTTTCAAGCAAAATTGCTGGAATGTTCAAATTACTTTATGAAATTAATTGTTTAATTAAATGTTCTTATTTTTTTTTTTTAACTTTGATTTTGGGTCAGTCTTGTATTATTTGGCTGTTGCTCATAGCCCGGAATTGGTGGACTTGTTATCATGCAATTGTTCCCAATTTTAATACGTTAATGTCTCATATTCGGCCGTTTTCTTTGCTTCCCTTCTCTTTGTTGTCCCCTTTTGCATTTTTTTGTATTGCTTCATGTTGTTTTTTCCTCTACACTCTCTTGTCTTTCTACTTATGTTTAATATCATTTAATTTATTTATTATGCACCCCACACCCATCCTGTGGGCGGTTGTGGAAAGGGTTACAGAAGCACATAATGGGTTCAGGAACTGATCTCCTGAGGTCGTTTAGCTAAGCAAGCAACAATCTTGTGAAGCTAGTTACACAGTTGTTAATATTACTTACACATATAAATAGTCTTTTTATATTACAAGTGATTCAAGAGGCTCACAACAGCCTCTAACAAGGCAGTTTACATCTATAGTGCGTCACACAGTTACTAATCCTGCTCCACACCCACCCAACTGGGCGGCAGCTTTACAGTGACGTGCAGGCTGCACATACAGTCAGTAAACTCTGGATATTTGGCTAAAATTCCCGGCAGTGCATCATAGTGAAATAAGTACTTACACATTCCTTGGACACTATTAATGGTGTTATCTATGAATTCCGCGATATTTTCGCATTTCGTTATATAGTGACGCAAAGTATGCGAATAGTTCTGCTGACAGAGTTTAGTCAAATCTACATCAGCAGATGTTGTAAACTGCCAGAGGTACTTGTAGCCGAGTCTAAGCCTAGCAGTGGTAACATGTAGAAGTCTGCTAACCTTATTGGATGATCCATAGACGTGAGGTTCTTCCTGCATAGTAGAATGATGATAGATGGAGGTACTGGTGTGAATGTCTCCTCATAATCAATGCTTATCATCGTCAGTGATCACATGTTCCTTTATAACATTTACAAGGACCTATAGCTAGTCTACCACTTGTAGAGTACTGTATAATACATAAAGTTAAACAGCGTTCAAAAGTATATATGACTGTGATAAGGAACTCTGCAACACTCACAAAGTCCTGTATAGCACATAGAAGGATCTACTTCACATTCTCAAGACCCAAGCCAACACTCACAAGGACCCATTTAGCACTCAAGAGGACCTGTATCATTCTAACAAGGTCCATTATTGTTCTCACAACGATCTAAACCACATTCACTAAGGACCTATGGAACTCCCACAGTGATAGGCTGAGAACCTTCATATTCAGGGATGCCATAACTTTTTTTTAAATCACTTTTGGTTTCTCGTCTTAAAATACTGCAAGTCATACCTCTCCTTTTAAGACAAGAAATATTTTTTATAAAAATTAAGAATATAGATAACATATAAGGCGCTCAGAGACACTGTTTTAAAAGCTAAATTACAAGGCCGTATCAAAGTACTTAAAAAGCACACCCTTGAGAGGAAAGGAGAGAGTTATATGATGCAAATAAGAGAGATTGTCTGTCCAAAGTTGGAGGCCAGACGCTTGCGGCTAGCCTCCCCCAAATTGGCAGAGGGAATGGTCGGAAGTACAGGATGAACATAGACGGGTCCGGGGTCGCCAGAATTCAAAAGGGAACAGTGTGTTAGGGGTCACATTCAGACCCCTTCACCAATTTTGGCACTGCCAGCTGGCTACACAACTAAGTATTTTAAAAATATTTTAAAACGATATTTTTTCTTTTCAGTAATATGCACCATTGTTCACAGATCTTGGGAAAAGTAACATAAATTTCCTGATATTCATAATTTTCCCATACTTCGATAATACTTACGATTATCCCACAACTTGAAAGATTTCTCAAGCCACCCCTCAAGCCACCCCTCGTTCTCAGAGTAAAGGGGTAACTATTCTAACTTTTAGCATTTCGCACTGCTAATCTCCTCTCACCAACCACAGTAGAAATTACATTTTTTTATGAGAGACAGAGAGAGAGGGACAGACACACACACGCAAAGAGCGACAGAGACAGAGATTTAGGAACAGAAACAGAAGTAGAGACTCAGATTGCAGATGGATGGATGGATAGATGTATAGATAGATAGATGCAGGATAAAGATGACTGGATAGAAACAATGATGAATAGATGGCTGCATAGATGAAAAGATGAATGGATATACAGATAGTTGGATGCACAGTTTAATGGATAGGCAGATAGATGGATAGATAGATTCGTGGATACATGAAGCGATAGATGGGTGTATAGACAGATGGATAGATACATGCATTGATGTATGGATAGATAAATGGATATATATGGATGGATATTTGTATGGATAAAACGATGGATAGATAGATGAGGAAATAGATTGTTGGATATATGAAGAAATAGATTGTTGGATAGATGAAGAAATAGATTGTTGGATAGATGAAGAAATATTGTTGGATAAATGAAGAAATAGATTGTTGGGTACATGAAGAAATAGATTGTTGGATACATGAAGAAATAGATTGTTGGATAGATGAAGAAATAGATTGTTGGATACATGAAGAAATAGATTGTTGGGTAGATGAAGAAATAGACGGATGGACAAGCAAATAGATACATGGATAGATAAATGGACATACAGGGGAGTGCCCTGGCAACGCCGGCCCCCCCCCCCCCCCTTGCCCCCCCCACTATTTTTTTGTGAAGGGAAGGTTAGGTCTAATGTATACAATACAACAAGCAACAAGTACAAGACATGGCAAGACGTGCAGAATAGATCTAGTTGGCGGGTGATGTGGTTGACGGGTGATGTGGTTGACGGGTGATGTGGTTGACGGGTGATGTGGTGGGCGGGTGATGTGGTTGGCGGGTGATGTGGTTGGCGGGTGATGTGGTTGGCGGGTGATGTGGTTGGCGGGTGATGTGGTTGGCTGGTGATGTGGTTGGCGGGTGATGTGGTTGGCGGGTGATGTGGGTGGCGGGTGATGTGGTTGGCGGGTGATGTGGTTGGCGGGTGATGTGGTTGGCGGGTGATGTGGTTGGCGGGTGATGTGGTCGGCGGGTGATGTGGTTGGCGGGTGATGTGGTTGGCGGGTGATGTGGTTGGCGGGTGATGTGGTTGGCGGGTGATGTGGTTGGCGGGTGATGTGGTTGGCGGGTGATGTGGTCGGCGGGTGATGTGGTTGACGGGTGATGTGGGTGGCGGGTGATGTGGTTGGCGGGTGATGTGGTTGGCGGGTGATGTGGGTGGCGGGTGATGTGGGTGGCGGGTGATGTGGGTGGCGGGTGATGTGGGTGGCGGGTGATGTGGGTGGCGGGTGATGTGGTCGGCGGGTGATGTGGTCGGCGGGTGATGTGGTCGGCGGGTGATGTGGTCGGCGGGTGATGTGGTCGGCGGGTGATGTGGTCGGCGGGTGATGTCGGCGGGTGATGTGGGTGACGGGTGATGTGGGTGACGTGGATAACGGGTGACGTGGTTTGGCGGGTGATGTGGTTGACGGGTGACGTGGTTGGCGGGTGACGTGGTTGGCGGGTGACGTGGTTGGCGGGTGACGTGGTTGACGGGTGACGTGGTTGACGGGTGACGTGGTTGACGGGTGACGTGGTTGACGGGTGACGTGGTTGGCGGGTGACGTGGTTGGCGGGTGACGTGGGTGACGGGTGATGTGGGTGACGGGTAATGTGGGTGACGGGTAATGTGGGTGACGGGTGATGTGGGTGACGGGTGACGTGGGTGACGGGTGACGTGGGTGACGGGTGATAAACCTGCAACATCACGGATAAGCGTATATTATAACCAACAACAAAAACTTTACATTTTCTTAATAAACAACTTGAATGGCAAGGTCTCAATTCAGGTAGTTTAAGGTGTGACAAAACATGTTAATACTTCAGTACTTAAAAATCCTATTTAGTTGCCTGGGATGACTGATTATTCGTGAAATTGTTCAGTTTTCCTTGTATATGATTAAAATTACCGCGTCGGTAGCAAAGATCAGTGGTTAGATCACCATTTAATGCAGTATAAATCCAGATTGGAATGGGGGATTTAATAGGACTCTAATCAGCTGTAAATAAAGCAGAACAGAAGACAAGTTCCTCTGGGAACTGGGATTATTGCTGATGCAAGGAGGCCAAATTGGTCCCAACTTCCACTGAACGGAAATTGTGTGTGAAAGTTAGCTCTTCAGGAACAATATAAAAGTTTTCCTCTCAAGACAATGACGTAAAGTGACACGACTGATGAAGCTGCTGTAAACGTTCTTCTCGTATATAATTCCACGTTATCTAAGATATCTGTAGTAGTGAGAGGTTTATGCTAACCAAATTGTGATGGAAATTACCAATGATCACGTAAAAGAGAGAGTGAGAGAACACGTCTTTTCAATATCTGCTCCTAAGAAATGTCTCAATTTCAACACACTGAATATACTTATTGCAAACGAACATGCTGCCATAATATGATTTCTCCGCCGTCTGTACATCCCGGCCATATTGTTACAACGACCACAATCTTTTCGTCTAAGATGCTTTCTCGTGCCGGATAACTCTATTTGGTCATTTTGTGATGGCGTTGAGGATGTTCTAAACCAGTCGACGTCGGCTGATTGCCTCAGTGCCTTCATTCTAACAATATAAATCCTTCCTAGTAGGTTTATTACCTCCTATGACTTAATCCATTATTAAGTCACGAGAAACATAAATTTAAGAAATAATTAAAGGAACGTAAGGTAAGCAATTTATTATAAACCTGTGTAGCAAGTAAATTAAATAATTATTGTTTGAAAATAAACACGATGGAGCAGTAAAATAAATTACCAATCAGGAAATCATGACAGGAATTTAGAAATCACATTGGCTAGTGTGGTTAGGACAGATGCCGCTGCCTCAGCCAATCAGAGACATTGATTTGTAAGACCTTAGTCAGGGGAAATAATTTAAGCAAAAACTTTGGCAAACACACACACACACACACACACACACACACACACACACACAAACACATTCACACATACACACAGAAATGCCAAGAAAGTGCCTGGAAGCAATGTCCACAATGAAAGAAGTTACCTTGAAAGGAGCCACTTCACAGGAAGCAGCAGGTGCGCTAGTCAGTTGCCGGAAACGAAAAAATTTCCAGCAGCTGGTCGTAGTAGGTATTAGGGAACAAAAAGAGTGCACAGCTAAGGACAGAGCGGCAGAGACAGAGATCCTGAAAAGGGGGTACAGATGGAGGGGGCTGAACAAATTATAGAGAAGGTTTTCAGGCTGGGCTGGTAAACCACGACAGGGATCGCTTAACAAAGATAGTATTCACGAACATGACCACAAAAGGGGAAATTCCAGCAAAGAAGAACAAGCTGTTAAATGTAAAAGGATAAACAGAGGTATTCCTTTAGAAGGACATGACGAGGGGAGAGAGAATCATGGCAGCAGATGCAAGGAAGAGTCGCAGGAAGTGGGAACAGACCCAAAGAACCAGTTTCCAACCCATCAATCCCAGAGGGGAGTGTGGAACTCTTAACCAGCAGCTCAACAATCTCGGAGCGAACTGCAACACCCACGCCTTCCTCCCAGTAGAAGCCCTCTTCACCCTGAGCCATTCCTCTCTCCGATCAAATGCCTAATTGACCCACACAACCTTTTCTTCCCTCTTCCTAATACCCGCCCTGTCTACCCGTTCCCTTGGCTACCCAACTTTTCACCCCAGCATCTTCTGAGGCCCTGTTAACTATCTCAGAACAGCAATCTCATCCAATTCATCACACACAAGGAAAAACTTTCTACACCAGCATAACTAACTTCAAGGGGGAAATGAGTAAAAATGGAAAGAAAGTAAGTTAGCTTCAAGACAGTGTACTCAAATATGGATGGAATTATAAATAAAACATAGGCACTTGGAGCGAGGGCACAATAAGAAAACAAATATGTAATAGCTCTCACAAAAACAAAATTGACAGGCGTCATAACAATTGCATTTTTCTGCAGGACTACTGTGTAGTAAGGAAAGAGACGGAAGGAAGAGGTGGGGGAGGAGTGGCTCTGTTGGTAAGGTAAGACTTTCGAAGACACGAATATACTGGACTGTGAAGGGTTCAAAGACTATATAAAGGTACTATGATAATGGGAAGACCAAAGATGACCCAGATAGGAGTATGATAGAAACAACAGGGCACCCATCGGTAAAATAAATAGCAGCTTCTGTCGCTTGCAGGAATGGATCCAGACTGCTAATCACGGAAGACATCAACCATGGAAAGATAGACTGGGAGAAATGGACCCACACGGAAGAACAGATTCATAGAGAGCTTCTTGAGGTTATCTTGATTATTTCGGGGCTTTTTTTAGTGTCCCCGCGGCCCGGTCCTCGACCAGGCCTCCACCCCCAGGAAGCAACCCGTGACAGCTGACTAACTCCCAGGTACCTATTTACTACTAGGTAACAGGGGCATCAGGGTGAAAGAAACTCTGCCCATCGTTTCTCGTCGGCGCCCGGGATCGAACCCGGGACCACAGGATCACGCGTGCAGTATTCTGTCCGCTCAGCCACTTGGCTCCCAGCTGAGCTGAACTAATGGACGTAATAAGAAACTTAAGTCAAAATGTCAAGAGAACCTCAAGATAGAGAGGCAATGATGAACCAGCTAGAATTGTTATGATATTTACCCTGAACGAGTCAGATGTAAGGGAACTCGAACTAGAAGCCCCCATGGGAATGGGGGACCACGGTGTTCTGACATTTGAGTATCTAGTGGGAATATGAATGCCCTACTCAAGGAAGAGATCACAAAGCAAAGGGCTACCATTCCGAATGGGGAACTATGATGAGATGAGAAAGTTCCTAATAGGAATACAGAGGAAACACAACTCAGAGTAACGTCTCTACAAGACATGATGGATTTCATCACTTTGATGTGCCAAGAGGCAGAAGAGAACTTTATTCCGGTCCAAAAGCAAAGAAATTAAAAGCCAAAGCGAAATCTGTGGTTTAATCAGATATGTGAGGAAGCAATGAAATAAAATATGAAGGAATGGAGGAACTATGAACTAACATAACATTAGAAAGCAGAAGCAGATAGCATAGCGCTAGAAATTAGTACCTCACTGTGAGAAGAGAAGCGGAGAAACAATATGGAAATGACATGACATAGTAAGCCAAGACCAAACCAAAAATGTTTGTCCCATAGCCACATCAGGAGGAAAACAACAGTGAAAGTAAAGGTGATTAAACTGAGAATAGGAGAGGACATGTACTCCGAGAATGACAAGGTTAAGTTCTTCACACACAACAAGAGATTCCAGGAGGTCTTCACAATAGAACAAGTAGCAGCTCCTAAACTAAGATGGCATTAAACCAGGCAGCTTTGGAAGATTCTGAAATTACCAGAGATGACGTTAGAAGGTATCTGTTGGATCTAGACATGACAAAGCCTATTGGACCTGACAGAATGTCTCCATGGATACTAAAAGATGGTGCAGAAACACTTCGAATGACTATATTGTGTGTAATAAGTCACTGGAAACAGGAGACCCAGAGAGCTGGAAGACAACATACAATATACAAAAAAAAGTGACAGCGAAGATGCACTGAACTGTAGCCGGCATCTCTAACATGCATATCATGCAAGGTGATGGAGAAGATCGTGAGGAAAAACCTAGAAGCACATCTGGAGAGAAGGGACTTGGTAACACGTCACCAGCGTGGGTCAGCGATGACAAATTGTGCCTCACAGGGTTAATAGAATTCCATGACCAGGTAACAAAAATTAAGAAAGAGAAATTGGACAGACTGAAATTTCTTTGATTTTAAAAAGTATTTGACACAGTACCCCATAAGAGGCTGGTGCGAAAGTTGGGGAAACAATCAGGAGAAACAGGCAAGGTACTCTAGTTGATAAGGGAGTATCTAAGCAACAGATAACAGATTTACTGTTATGGGGCGAGACCTCTGAATGGCGAGATGTCATCAACGGCGACCTACAGGGTTCTGTCCTCAGATTTATCCTGTTTATGATATAAGTCAGTGATCTCCTACAAGGTATAGACTCATTCCTATCAATCTTTGCTGATGATGCAAGAATTTTGAGAAGGATTAAGATAGAGGAGGACAGCATGAGACTACAAGATGATCTGGAGAAACTCGGGAAATGGTCCAACAAATGGTTTCCAGTGTTTAACTCTAGCAAGTGTAAAGTAATGAAAATATGTATAGGGAGCAGCAGGCCAGATACAAGGTACGCTTTGGGAGATAAAATCCTTCAAGAATCAGGAGAGAAAGATCTGGGGGTTGATATCACACCAGACCTGTCCCCAGAGGCCCACATCAAAAGGATATCATCGGCGGCATATGCCAGGTTGGCCAACATCAGAAGACTGCCTTTAGAAACTTGTGTAAGGAATATTTCAGGACCTTGTATACCACATATGTCAGACCAGTCTAGGAGTATGCAAGTTCACCCTGTCTATAACTGAGTGGTATGATTTACAAGGAAAGACTATTGGAAGTAAACCTCACGTCACTAGAAAATGATTGAAAGAGTTAAGGGAGACTTGACTGTCAGGATAATTGCCAGGGTTGATTTATGCAAATTATTTAGCTCAGGTGGTACACAAGAGGACTCGGGTAGACACTTAGTACCCAGATGAGCCACAGACACATGAGAATTTTTTTTCAGTGTCAGAGTACTCAAATGGGATGCATTGGGAAAAGATGTGGGTGGAGGAAGATGCTATACACAGTTTCAAATGTAGATATGACAGAGCCCGGTAGGCTTAGGAACCTGTACGCCAGTTGAGAGGCGGGACCGAAACGGGGAAGTTCAACCCCAGCAAGCACAGCTGAGTACACACACACACATGCACCCTGCCTGGGGGCCTCACAGCTGAATGGACAGCGGCTGAATTGACTGGGGTCGTAGTCCTTAGGCCCGGGTGCGATCCCCAGCAGAGGCTGAAACATAATGAGCAGAGTTTCTTTCACCCTGGTGTCCCACCAGGGTGTTCACCCAGCAGGAAATAGGTACCTGGGAGTTAGACCGCTGCTACGGGCTGCTTCCAGTGAATATGTGGGTGCGAGTGTAAGATAAATATATGTAGCAGAGGAAAAATAAATTGGTTAGAAAGGCGGGGGTCCAAGAGCTGATAGCTCGATTCTGCAGCTACTAGTAGTAAATAGAGAGATAAGCAATGCCGAGCATTAGCCCATGGCTCAACAGGTTGTGCTTGGTGGAAGAGAGAGGAAGCAAAAGAGCATGGAAATTGAAATAACTTTTTATGTGTGTATATAATATATACACACATCACAAACAATCAACATATTACCGAACATTCTGAGTGATAAACATATACATTACATTTCTTCCTTTACACATGCAGTATGTTACCAGACGTACGCACAAATACTTCTATGACTCGCTACACAGACAGTTGGCAATAGACATTCAGACAATTCAACAAAAGGTTACAATCTTGGTTCAAAATTCTTATATCGCTCGAGAATATCACCAATCTTTCCGTTGTGACACATCCAGGCTATTTGTTCAGGAACAGTCCTTATCTCAGTGTTTTTATATACATTAATCAACGGTAAACGGACATAATGGGTGAGGGTGTGAGACCTTAACATACCACATAGTTTACACTTGGTGTCATTACCATTAACACTTATTCCATATTCCCAGTAATATTTGTACTCCAGCCTGAGCCGTATGTGCACAGAGTCACTCCAAGTATTACTTCTTTTACCGAGAAAGGTAAACTCTTCGGAAAGGTTTACTCTCTGAGTCCTGGAAGTGTGCACGTCACTCAAGCAATTCTGAACGTTGTGAAAAAGCTTATTCCCTCCTCTTCTTATGAAGGGAAGAGATACGTTAGTGTTAATGTGGCGGACTCTATCACATACTCTGTACGTTGAATTCTGTCCTCATTATTTCAATCATTTAATTTCTTTGACATCCCAGAATAATCCTCATAGCCTCGTTCTGTATCAGCTCTAGTTTTATAATTCTGCCTTGCCCCGTGTAAGACAAAACGGGCGCTTCATAGTCTATGAGGGAGCGAACAGTGCTTGTGTATAACATCCGCAAGATAGGCACCCCAACACCTGCACCAGAAAATGCTAGCGTCTTGAGAGGATGCAGTCGGGCATTACATAAAGTGCTGACATTATTTAGTTCATCATTTTTACTCTGGCACGTGTACCCAACATACATGCCTAGGTACTTGTACTTCTGAACACGGCTCAGTTCAACACCATTTAGTGTTATATTTCTTCGTTTCCTATACTCATATTTGGTTTTGTCTGCATTTATAACTAAGCCTAAGTGACAGGTTGTGCCAAGTATGTTAAGAACAGTTTGAATTTTGTTCCCAGAAGTGCCTTGTATGAGAATGTCATCAGCATATATGACCGTCGTGACCCCTGGAGGATACATCTCTGCTAATCTGTTCATTAATACATTGAATAAAGTGGGACTTAATACTTCCCCTTGAGGTACCTAACTGTAACATCCTTTCCTCAGAAATGTATCCTTGGTTATACACCTGACCTTTCCTCAGAAATGTATCCTTGGTTATACACCTGACCTTTCCTCAGAAATGTATCCTTGGTTATACACCTGACCTTTCCTCAGACATGTATCCTTGGTTATACACCTGACCTTTCCTCAGACATGTATCCTTGGTTATACACCTGACCTTTCCTCAGACATGTATCCTTGGTTATACACCTGACCTTTTCTCCCAGGTAGATAATCTCGTATCCAGTGTGGCAATCTTCTTGTTATTCCCAGATTGGCTAATCCGTGTAGGATTAGTTCCCCCACTGTCATTATGAGCGGCAACTGGCAGATGAACAGTTACTCTACAATTGTCATCCACATTAACAAGTACTTTATGAGACAGTCCCCAGTACTTTTGCTCTTGATAAATTCCAAGAGGTTATTGGACATGTTATCACCTACAAGGGAGAGTAATCTACCTAACAAGATCCTTTCTATCATTTTACAGGCCTATGTTAAGGATACAGGACTGTAGTCTCCATTTGCCTTGGGTATGGGAATGATGGCAGCCTCCTTTTCTTGGTAACTTAAGTCCCTAGTGAAGGAAAGGAATGAAACCTAGTCCCTTAATCAATTAAGGGACTAGGTTTCATACCTGCTAAATAATTAAGAATGTCACGTTACTCCATCCTTCCCCCGAGCAGTAGAGCTGCCACTTTTGATAGCATCCAATAGCTCGTCGTGAGTTATCTCAGTGCATGTTACTAATCCTGTATTTACCACAGACAAATCTACTCCATTTCTAGTATTATCCCATTAACCAATGATGTTTCTCGTGTCTTCAGATAAGAACTTGAAACAATTTCTGGATACATGCAAATTAACTTCAATAAATTCCCCTTCGCTTAATGATAATTTAACACAAAAATTTTCTATAGCTTGTGTTTTCTACTAACTCTGCTGGTATGGAGTTCTTAACATAGATCGACGTCTCTCTTATGTTATTTGTGGAGAAAGGTGAAATCCTTCATAGCTATTGAATTTCAATAATCCTTCCTTCCTATCCCCTGTCTCCTGGAGGGCTACAACATCACTATCATTTCCCATCACATCACATTGAACGCTTTCTTAAACCATTGTCGTTCCATGACAACATTTTCAATCTAGGGTGATCCATTATTAAGTAATGCACTTACTAATTCATCTCCAATAAGTTCACTAAATGACAACCAACCACCTCCCACCTCCTCCCAAGTTTACCGGCAAGTTCAACAGTGCATTTCTATAGTGTTTTTTGCAGGCTCTTGACCTCCATTATTGACTCCGTTGATTAATTAGTTTATTTTTAATTATAGAGGTATTTCTCTCACTAAGACTATCATCACTTTCACTTCACTTTCCTTCATTTCATCACCCATTGTTTCATTACTGCCCTCAACCACTGTTTTGTGACTATTCTTCACTGTTTTGTGACTTTCCTTTGACTACCTGAATGTTTAATTTTTTTCTCTATGGACTCGATTCTCTGCCGAAGATTTCGTAAGAATACCTCCAAGTTCCCTTATTTTCGTCCACAAATCGTTGAAACTACCATTATGAGCATCTTAGCCCCAGTAACCTCTCAGTGTTACACTGTCGCTGGCGGGGTCCTGAGTGTTGGTGTGGCTGCCTATCACCTGAGGTGTCTTCATTACTGGTGAATTATGGGGCCTGGTGACTGAGGAAATTTTTCCAAATATAAAATATAGTGAAAAATTCTAAATAAATCTCCCGTTATTTGGCATCAGCGTCGTGAAAATTTTATCCCAATATGTTTAGAAATGGATTTTTACGATTTTTTTAAATAAATGCGTACGTGACGGGCGGGTTCCGGCTCTGATAATAACGATAACACCTATTTACTGGCAATTAGGGATAAAGGGATACAAGAACCTGTATGAGAGACAGTGAAGAAAAGTAGTAGTAAGGAATGTCTACAAAGTGTATATGTAACAGGTGCCACCTGGAGGGCCAGATTACACACATGATAACGAGTTAGTATGTTATTATGCTGTATTATATATCATATAAATACATTGCCCCAATGACAATATTTCTTATGTCCCTTTGTACGAAAAGCTGACAACTCATTTTTTTTATATATTTTTCTCCTTTGTTTCTGTGCGGATATTATTGTGACTTCTACGTCTTGGAGAATGCATATCCGGCACTAAGCATGTGAAGTTGGAGCGGAATTGGTCAACAAGTTAATCAGCCACAGGTGGCAGAAGTTGTGACTTATTTATTTTTTGGCCGACTTATTTACTGATTTCAGACTCTATTTTATGTCTATTTAGGTTGTATTGATGAATGAGGACCAGATGAGGGCCTTATCACTTATATATGGGCAGTAAAGTTACTACAATATACATATTTGTTACTGATCAACCAGGCTGACTGATACGTCAGGCTGTGAGCAGCTGCGTCCAACAGCCTGGTTGACCAGTCCAACAACTTGGAGGCCTGGTCGAGGACTGGGTCTCGGGGACGCTAAGCCCCGAAACCATCTGAAGGTAACCTCAAGGTTATCCCTAACCTATCCCTATATTTTTTTTTTTTTTTGGGGGGGGGGGGATTATTTTTTTCTTGACTTCATTTCAAAACATACTGACCTACAACTTTCACATATTCGAGTATGAATGCCAAGCACTCTTAATTAAAACTTACAAGATCCGTCATAAATTTTATGTACTATAAACATTGTCGAGAACTTTAACTTAATTTTTCGCTATGAACAGAATTTTCAACTTAGATTGTAAAAAATTCAGTTTCTGACCGATTCTCACAATTTTTACATATATGCAACGTCCTTAGTTCTAAGGTAATCATTTTGTCATTTAGTCATAAAGCCATAAAGTTTGGGGTTATAATTTTTTTGCATCTAAGTTTTGCACATATTTCGATAACAACATTAATTAAAACAGATGAACAAATGTTTTACAGTAAACTATGCTCTCAAACAATATGCTGTAAAATGATTCATGAACGTTATATGCCATTCTGAGATCACAATGAATAAAATAACAATTGGTTACATATTAATATTTTGACAGCAAATTTGAAATTGTGAATTTTTATTCTTTATTTTTCTATTTTATTTTGAACTTTTTTTCTGTTCTCGGTATGATATTGATCCATTAGGAAAAGTTGGAGCATTTACCATGGATATTATTCACAAAATATTGAGTGTTTGAGGAAATTTCTGTACACAGTCACCGGGCCCCTTAAAGGTGTCTCTTTTATCCACGCATTTCCTCTGGTTCTTTGGCGTTGTTTGGTGTTGACTTCTCGAGTTTCCTCCCGTCCTTTGAGTAATTTAAGAGGTCATGCCTGCTCTGTAACATTCTCCGCCCGGGACACATCCATACTCGGCCGCCTGCTACACACAACTGAGCCACGCTGTGGACACCTCCACAGTTGGAACAATGGGGGACTATTTTCTCCCTCGGATTTTGCTTCCGCACACATTAAAGTGGTGAGCTTTCCGCAGATACGACATCGTGGATCATTCTGATAGCTCCAAGATTTATGTCCCCATCTGCAGCATTTCAGGCATATTATGAGCTCTTCCACATGCTTGCCACATGCCTGTAGCCTGCACCAGCGGTGAACACCTTTTCTGGAACGTCTCCTCTTATGCAGACGAAGAGTTACAATAACGTGGCTGAAATAGGAAGTAAGAGGAAGCTGTAAGTAAGAGGAAGCTCTTCCAGCTGTAAGAGGAAGTCTCCTCTTACAAAAGCCACGACCTGAGTCTTCATTTCGCCTTTGATGAGATGACGCTTGGGCCAGATTAACATCTTCATCGAGGAGGAATTCGGGGTCCAGAATGAGGATATTTATAAATAATCACCTTCGTCAATTTCTCTGTCTCCTCTGGAATTTTTATTAAAATTTAACGGTATCCTTCCTGAGACAGAAACAGAGTAGCCTCCATAGATTTTACCGTTAAGTAAGGTCTGTTCACAGATTCCTTCAGTACTGGCTCAAACTTGCGGTCCTCTCTTCCTAGACTGTCCATATCAGCTTCTGGTGGTAGGCCAGCGTTTCACTATCACTGTCTACACTTTGCCTCACCTCCTTCCTTCGGCGTTTCTTCTCTCCTTGGTAAACACTTCATGAAACTCATTCTCCATTACTGACTTGCCGTTTTCATAGTCCATACCCACATCAAAATTTTGGTGGGAAGTAGCCAATGTTTGTGTTGTGTGATCTTCCTTGGCAGTACACGCCTCGGCACTCAGCATGGTACAAGGTGTGTAGTATATGGCATGTAATATTCAGATCCCTTGAGTGTAGACTGAGCTAAGTACCAAAGAAACTTCCCCCCTGTGCTCGGGAGCAGGTAGATCTTGACCCCACCAAGGTTGGGATAGAACTGAAGAGTAAGGAAGAAGTATAGAGAACATAGAACAGAAGGAAATCACAATGCACACAAAGAACCCAGATATGAGCACACACAAACTAGGAGAGAGGCAGAGAAGCAGTACGAGAATGACGTTACATACAGGGCTAAGTCCCAGCCGAAATTGTTCCATAAACAGATCAGAAGGGAGATGTCTCTTCATGACAAGGTTATCAGACTTTAAAAAAAAGGAAGGAGGACATACGGAAAATGATAAAGAGGTATGTGAGGAACTACCAATAGCTTCAAGGAAGTATTCAAGCTGGAACCTGATTTCCCACTAAAGTTATATTGAACAGGCACTTCCTCAGGCCCGTTTGGTTTAGGCTCGTCACATGTTGATTCCCTCACTGAAATGAATGTGACACCTGAAGAAGTAAAGCAGCAACTACAGGAACTAGATGTGACAAAAGCTGTAGGACCAGGCAAAATGTCGCCATGGGTATTAAAAGAGGCAGCTGAAGCGTTGTGCAGTCCCCTGGCTATATGTGTAATTCCTCTCTTGAAACGGTAGAACTTCCTGACTGCTGAAAAATGGCTTATATGGTGCCGATCCTTAAGAAAGAGGAAGGCAGAAACTGTTAATAATCAAACCCTTAACACTGAGAAGTATTCCCTAAACTGATCTAGACACCGATCTGAAGTAAGCTAGGCTAGTCAAATATTTAGAACAGATAAATTTCGCCTCAAGACACATGGATTTAGTAAAGGAAAATCCTACTTGAGAAACTTGCTGGAGTTTAAAAAAAAAATTGACATAGTTGAAAGAAGAGACAGAGAAGAATGGCACACTACTTATTCATCAACTGTCAGAAATCATTCAATATTATCCGCACAAGAGATTCCTACTCGAGCTAGAGACACAGGTTGGTGTATCAAGAAGAGTTCCAAGAGTGGGTTAGAGAGTACCACTCAGGGAGGAAAGGGTTACAGTGAGAGCAGAGACATCAGTGTGTTTGATGTCTCTGCTTCTGTAGTTACGAGTGGAGTGCCACAAGGGTCGATTCTAGGGCCCATCTTGAGGTTATCTTGAGATGATTTCGGGGCTTTAGTGTCCCCGCGGCCCGGTCCTCGACCAGGCCTCCACCCCCAGGAAACAGCCCGTGACAGCTGACTAACACCCAGGTACCTATTTTACTGCTAGGTAACAGGGGCATAGGGTGAAAGAAACTCTGCCCATTGTTTCTCGCCGGCGCCCGGGATCGAACCCAGGACCACAGGATCACAAGTCCAGTGTGCTGTCTGCTCGGCCGACCGGCTCTCCCCATCCTTCTAATATATGTCAGTAACCTGACAGAGGTAAGTAACGTCATATATAAAATACATTTTATCTCTTTATTTTCGATAGGTTAGGTTAGTTTCCGTCATGATAGGTTAGGTTAGGTATGTTTATAAAGTAGGAATGACGGTGGGAGTACATAGTTTGATTCTTACACCCTACTCTCTGACTCAGGTAACGGAAGTCCAGCCTGAGTCTGGCAGTTACTATGAGGCATTGTTGCCAATCTTTATTATTATTATTATTATTATTATTATTATTATTATTATTATTATTATTATTATTATTTACACATTTAGGTACATGTGCATCTGTGCAGCTTCTCTAGACTATATGAAGGTGAGTACAGAGTGTGTCTGCGAGTCCCCATCTCGCAGGATGGTTAGTCTTACAGGGCCATATGTTCAGTAGCCGGCATTGGCAAATTTTGGGTGTATTGTGAGGATATTCATATGAACTCTAGAGTTAATAAATTGCAAAGCTCCAGTTACCTCATGTCAACGGGTCTGAATGGTGCAGTAACTGGGCATTAAGTGATGTAGTGCGGGAGATCATGCCTCAGTTCCTGCTCACAGAGTTTGCACCTGGAGTACTCAGGATTGGGAGATCCGTCACCTGTAGCCACCTGCCACAGGTAACCCAACCTGATCCTGGCAACCACTGTGTCGCACAGTCTGCTCCACGTTTTGTACTGCCCATAAACATAGGTTTCAGATCTGAACAAATCATAGTTTATTATATTGGTGCTTTCAGGTCGTTGGACGTCAGTAATTTCCCACCTGTCAGACCTGAGTGTTGGGAACAATATAGTTGTGACTGTAGAGATGGGGATACCAAGGTCTAATTCAACTTCATCTTTGTTACACGTTAATTTGGCTGCAATGTCTGAGTCATTATGGTGGGTTATATTTATATGTGATGATATCCATACAATGGATTCGAAACCCTTTACTCTGTGCAGCGATTAGGTCATTTATGATTGACAGTATGAGGTTCTTGCTGTCGATCGTGCAGGAGAAGTTTTCATTTGCTTGAAGAGCAGACTTTGAAGCACACAAATATTGTTCCTCTTGTGTGGTGGTTGGGCACCATCCCCCCCCCCCCCATCCCAAATTGTTATCCAGACCCATCCATGTGCTATATAGTTGTAATGGCTTGGCGCTTTCCCCTAATAGTTCCCTTCCCTCCCTCCCTCCTGTGTGTGTGTTTTTTTTAAACATATTTAGGAACATTGCATTAGTGCAGCTGCCCTAGACTATATGAAGGGGAGTACAGTGTGTCAAAAAGCTAGCTACGTGATGCTAAAACTCCCCATCACACAGGATGGTTAGCATACAGAGGCATGTGATCAGTAGTCTGCACTGGCAGACTCTGGGAGCATTATGAAGATATCATCATCAACACAAGAGTGAATAAGGCAGCAGTGATACTGAAAGTCGCCATCTCGCAGGGTAGTCATACTGGGCCATATGTTCAGTTGCCGGCACTGGCAAATTTTGTGTGCAATAAGACGATATCCGCAAGAACACGAGAATAAATATATGACGTTAATGTGATTTCTGTGTTTCTGAAGATGGGACGTAAGGTGTTGGTCACTCTGGCCCTCCACCAGAGTGCTTGTGGGTCACTCTGACCCTCCTCTAGAGTGCTTGTGGGTCACTCTGACCCTCCTCTAGAGTGCTTGTGGGTCACTCTGACCCTCCTCTAGAGTGCTTGTGGGTCACTCTGACCCTCCTCTAGAGTGCTTGTGGGTCACTCTGACCCTCCTCTAGAGTGCTTGTGGGTCACTCTGACCCTCCTCTAGAGTGCTTGTGGGTCACTCTGACCCTCCTCTAGAGTGCTTGTGGGTCACTCTGACCCTCCTCTAGAGTGCTTGTGGGTCACTCTGACCCTCCTCTAGAGTGCTTGTGGGTCACTCTGACCCTCCTCTAGAGTGCTTGTGGGTCACTCTGACCCCCCTCTAGAGTGCTTGTGGGTCACTCTGACCCCCCTCTAGAGTGCTTGTGGGTCACTCTGACCCTCCTCTAGAGTGCTTGTGGGTCACTCTGACCCTCCTCTAGAGTGCTTGTGGGTCACTCTGACCCTCCTCTAGAGTGCTTGTGGGTCACTCTGACCCTCCTCTAGAGTGCTTGTGGGTCACTCTGACCCTCCTCTAGAGTGCTTGTGGGTCACTCTGACCCTCCTCTAGTGTGCTTGTGGGTCACTCTGACCCTCCTCTAGAGTGCTTGTGGGTCACTCTTGTAACACTGTAAAAGTGTTTTGTTTAGGTTAAATATATATAGAGTACACGAGTCACAGACAAGGATCTGAGAGGCGCCAGTTGTCTGCCTGAGATCTCACACCTCTAACCGTTAATGACCCCAAGTGACCTGAGGTCAGATCATGATAATTTCACCTTGCTTCCGCTAAGCGTATAATTGGAGCCGGGTAGCCTTCAAACATGCCGACGTTTAAGGAGTGGCTTGGTAGTGCCGGAGGCTATCTACTTGTGGGCGGAGTTAGCTACTAGGTTCCCCAATATAAACTCGGAGAGCTATCCAGCATGAAGCATTAACAGACAGAGCAGCAGACGAGCCAGGAGAGCAGAGAGAAGACAGCCCTATCAGGGAGGCTGTCGGCCGGCAGGGCGGGAGTCTCTGTCAACTTCAGACCCCCCCCCCCCCCTCTCTATCCAGCTATAGGCAGAGACACTTGGTGAGTTGAGCATTAAGGTGACTTGGTCGTGTTTACATATGTTGTGTGATGATCAGGGGCAGTCAAGTTGTAGGGTTCTCGAATTCTTGGATGATGACTCTCTTTAACATTTTAATTGGATTGCTTATATTATGATACTTCATGTGAAATATAATTATGAATTTATTATTTAAATTGTGTTTAACTTTGTGCCCTAGAGCTTTGAGTTGAGGATTTGAGAAAGCCTCAGCGGTTACTGGGTTCATGATATAAATGAGTACATGTTTGGAGTTGATACATGGTACAGAGGGAACATACTAATAATGAACTCATAATAACATCTTTTGAGAATATTGGGATACAGACAAGTTCCATTCCTTGTCTTGTATGTAATGATCATGAATGGATGGTGGCAGCATTTCGTCTTCTACTATCTACTCTTCTACTTCTACTATCTACTCTTCTCCTTCTACCTATCTACTCCTCTCCCTCCACCCCTCTCTGAACTTTCACTTTCAACTAATGACCCTCCTCACCCCTCCCACCTCTCTCCCTCTCACCCCAAACCCTCACTAATTACTTCACTATTCATTTCTTTCCTTTCGTTTTCTCTTATACGTTTGTGGCAATGATTATGTATTCTAGAGTTCTCTCTAGAGTTTCGGGTAGCTGATCCAGTTACGGCGCCTTGTGGTCTTAGCACCTAGGTAGTCAAATACCTAGGTTACAAGGTGTTGAACGAGAGAGGTTGGCTTAGGAACTCTGGGAGTGCTTTAGAATAGTTAGCTAACTGGGGACGGGATAACGGACTAGAGAGAGCTGTTTCCCCCGGCCTCGTTAGTTAACTGGGGGGGGTGGAATAATGGACAAGATAGAGCTATATCCCCCACCCCCCGTTACAATGGTGGCAGCGGTGTTGAACAATGTTGTAGGTAGTTGGTGTTCTTTTAACATTGTTCAGTCCCACGTGTCTTTTGCCGCTCAGGCGCTATCAGGGAGATCTTGACAGGTGTTTATTATTCGCGAGTTAGCGAACTTTTTTTCAGGTTAGGAGATGGTGATTCTCTGGTGTTGTGTTTAGTGATTTTGTGAGTTTTGTGGTGTTCAGGGAATGTTCACCAGAACTTGCGTGTGTAGTGATTTATGTTAGTAATAAGATTTGGTGATTTGGGAACTTAGCGGTGTTGGTAGTGCAGGTCAGCTGAGTGTGACAGGTGACCTCGCATGTCCCACGGGGACACCCAGCCACCGCTGGTCTCCAGGTCAGTGGGGAGTGGCAGGTGTAGTTTTTAAATAGTTTAAGTAGTGGTTCTGCTCAGATTATTGCGATCGACTGTTTTACTCCATTTGAACGCAATAACCCGAGGTGTACTGGTCTTGTACAGCATGCTAGGGGGAGCCTTAGTATGTCAGTAGACTTCACGTTGGGGACGCTCGACGTTAGATAGTCTGGTCACAGGGGTGGCAACAGTTTGGAGTTGTTGACCGGCGGAGATGCTAGGGAAACACTCTGGGTCACGTAGGTGGCTGTAGGTTAAGGGTGGGAGTAACGTTTAATTATGTACTTAAGATTAGGAACGGTACAGTTAAGTTAGGCTAGTGTTTTGTCTATTAGTGTTGATTTTTTTTTGTGTGACAAGTTAAAAGTAGTGATGACCTTATTCTCTCTTCTCTAACTTTACTCTGTTACTGTTTTATGTTCCACCAAGTCAATATCATTCAGAGTTAATTGGATTATTAAAATTTAAGTGTAGTTGTTGCCAGGAGGAGAGCTTATAATTGGACTGTGTGAACCCTATACAAACTACAGGGTCACACAACAAGATGGAACACGGGTATTGTTGCCTTTCTGTTCACCCACAGGTGGGAGCCAGAAGAGAGGAGAGACGCACATACAAAAGAGGGAGACGGCTGCTGTGTACCATACTCACGGGCGTTTATCACCACCACCACGACCAGCCCACTACCTGGAGGTCATGGCTCCACCACCACCACCACCACCCCAGGGGACCCCAAGATGCAGCCCTCTCGGTCGGTCAACATTGGTCTACCCAGTGGACCCCAAGACGGACGGACCCCAGTGGACCCCAGGTCGTTCTGCAGACGACCCCAGACGACCCAGTAAAGATGGAAGAGGAGCAACAACGACTCCAGTCTGTCCCACCAATATCGGTCTACCCAGTGGACCCCAGGACGGACAGACCCCAATGGACCCCAGGTCGCTTGTCAAAGACCCAGGGGAGGAGGAAGAGAGAAGAAGGAAGAGAGAAGAAAGAAGAGAGAAGAAAGAAGAGAGAAGAAGGAAGAGAGAAGAAAGAAGAAAGAAGAAGAAGAAGATAAGACAAGCTGAGTGAGACACGATGCCTCGTGTCCCTTGCTGGTATCAGCATCATTGCATGGAGCGTAATTGCAAGACAGGATCGTTTGCCTTAACTGGCCGCCCCTCCTACAAGCATGTTGCTCTGTTGAGTGATTCTTCCTGTGTCATGCGGACTTGATGTGGCTGTCAGAAGTAGCTCTCTGAAGGAGGCGTGCTGGAGCAACAGGGAGGAAGAAGAGTAGGATGGGATTTCTACTGTTGGCAACTATATGAAGGTCTCGAAACTTGTAGTCCCTATAGCTGTGAAGAACCCCAATATACGTCTCTCATGGTGACTGACGTAGGGCCAATTACAGATCAGCTGGGACAACCGAATTCCACGGTCCTGTGCGCAGTTCAAGTAGTAACGGCTTTCGGGTTGACCAAGGGTTGTTGTGCGTTAACGACGGAGAAGCGACGGAGGCAGTTGTGTTGAAAAAAATGTGGTACAGGATTATCTACAAGACCAAGCAGTGACGTCGCCCAGCCAGAGACAATGGACGTCTGTCTACATATTTCATTTTTTAGAGTAGGATGATGTATATTTGTTTAGCTAGGATGTATTCTTTTCGTTAATAAAGTTGTCGCACACAGCTAGCTTGCTTTAGCAGTGTTGCAAAAACTTTATTTTCGGGGAGAAGGGGAGATGTAACACTGTAAAAGTGTTTTGTTTAGGTTAAATATATATAGAGTACACGAGTCACAGACAAGGATCTGAGAGGCGCCAGTTGTCTGCCTGAGATCTCACACCTCTAACCGTTAATGACCCCAAGTGACCTGAGGTCAGATCATGATAATTTCACCTTGCTTCCGCTAAGCGTATAATTGGAGCCGGGTAGCCTTCAAACATGCCGACGTTTAAGGAGTGGCTTGGTAGTGCCGGAGGCTATCTACTTGTGGGCGGAGTTAGCTACTAGGTTCCCCAATATAAACTCGGAGAGCTATCCAGCATGAAGCATTAACAGACAGAGCAGCAGACGAGCCAGGAGAGCAGAGAGAAGACAGCCCTATCAGGGAGGCTGTCGGCCGGCAGGGCGGGAGTCTCTGTCAACTTCAGACCCCCCCCCCCCCCCCCTCTCTATCCAGCTATAGGCAGAGACACTTGGTGAGTTGAGCATTAAGGTGACTTGGTCGTGTTTACATATGTTGTGTGATGATCAGGGGCAGTCAAGTTGTAGGGTTCTCGAATTCTTGGATGATGACTCTCTTTAACATTTTAATTGGATTGCTTATATTATGATACTTCATGTGAAATATAATTATGAATTTATTATTTAAATTGTGTTTAACTTTGTGCCCTAGAGCTTTGAGTTGAGGATTTGAGAAAGCCTCAGCGGTTACTGGGTTCATGATATAAATGAGTACATGTTTGGAGTTGATACATGGTACAGAGGGAACATACTAATAATGAACTCATAATAACATCTTTTGAGAATATTGGGATACAGACAAGTTCCATTCCTTGTCTTGTATGTAATGATCATGAATGGATGGTGGCAGCATTTCGTCTTCTACTATCTACTCTTCTACTTCTACTATCTACTCTTCTCCTTCTACCTATCTACTCCTCTCCCTCCACCCCTCTCTGAACTTTCACTTTCAACTAATGACCCTCCTCACCCCTCCCACCTCTCTCCCTCTCACCCCAAACCCTCACTAATTACTTCACTATTCATTTCTTTCCTTTCGTTTTCTCTTATACGTTTGTGGCAATGATTATGTATTCTAGAGTTCTCTCTAGAGTTTCGGGTAGCTGATCCAGTTACGGCGCCTTGTGGTCTTAGCACCTAGGTAGTCAAATACCTAGGTTACAAGGTGTTGAACGAGAGAGGTTGGCTTAGGAACTCTGGGAGTGCTTTAGAATAGTTAGCTAACTGGGGACGGGATAACGGACTAGAGAGAGCTGTTTCCCCCGGCCTCGTTAGTTAACTGGGGGGGGTGGAATAATGGACAAGATAGAGCTATATCCCCCACCCCCCGTTACACTCTGACCCTCCTCTAGAGTGCTTGTGGGTCACTCTGACCCTCCTCTAGAGTGCTTGTGGGTCACTCTGACCCTCCTCTAGAGTGCTTGTGGGTCACTCTGACCCTCCTCTAGAGTGCTTGTGGGTCACTCTGACCCTCCTCTAGAGTGCTTGTGGGTCACTCTGACCCTCCTCTAGAGTGCTTGTGGGTCACTCTGACCCTCCTCTAGAGTGCTTGTGGGTCACTCTGACCCTCCTCTAGAGTGCTTGTGGGTCACTCTGACCCTCCTCTAGAGTGCTTGTGGGTCACTCTGACCCTCCTCTAGAGTGCTTGTGGGTCACTCTGACCCTCCTCTAGAGTGCTTGTGGGTCACTCTGACCCTCCTCTAGAGTGCTTGTGGGTCACTCCTAAACACTTGGAGTGGCTTCAGTAGGGACCTCCACACTTGGAGTGGCTTCAGTAGGGACCTCCACACTTGGAGTGGCTTCAGTAGGGACCTCCACACTTGGAGTGGCTTCAGTAGGGACCTCCACACTTGGAGTGGCTTCAGTAGGGACCTCCACACTTGGAGTGGCTTCAGTAGGGACCTCCACACTTGGAGTGGCTTCAGTAGGGACCTCCACACTTGGAGTGGCTTCAGTAGGGACCTCCACACTTGGAGTGGGTTCAGCAGTACTCGTGGTGTATGAGTGACAAGTACGTGGTGGTCTAGTGGTACAGTACGCGACTGACAATGCCGAGGCCGTAAGTTCATGCTCACCTATAATCCCAGTGATTTTTCTCAATAATAATATATTAATAATGAACAAATCCTTCAAAGGCCTTGATGAGGGTTCGAGCCCATGTGCTGGATGGATGCTGGATGATGGATGACCCGCTCTTAATCAACTGTACCACGACACGGTACAGGTATTACAGTGCTTGTACCATGTCGTGGTACAGTTGAGTAGAGTGCGTCTGGGACACCTAACTCATGGGTTCGAATAACAGTAATATGATGGTGGTGTCAAGCCTCAGGATTACACGCTGGTAAGCTGTTTGTTCAGACTGTTGTGACTGACCTCGTGGCTCGTATGTTAATAGTGTATATCTCTTGTCCTGGACAAGGCGCACATACCTCTTACGAATGAGTGACGTATATAATGGTTGAGCAGGTCTACAGGAGAGTACACGATTGTTGATTGACGGTTGAGAGGCGGGACCAAAGAGCCAGAGCTCAACCCCCGCAAGCACAATTAGGTGAGTACGACAACCAGTCACCAGAGAGAGCAGGGACACCCCCCCCCCCCCGCCAACCTTATTTTAATCTATTAAAAATACATTTACTCTGAGGGAAGGGAACTATTAAGAGGAAGCGGCAAGCCATGACGACTATATAGGACTAGGGATCAGAATTATAATTTGGGATGGGACGGGGGAAGGAATGGTGTCCAGTCATTTGGAGCGGCGGGAATTGAACGCCGACGTGCATGAAGCTGAATATTTGCAATTGTGAAGGAATTACAGTCACAGAGATACCATACTGACAGGCATCATGGGTCATATTGAAGTCAGATGTGTGACCTGTGTTTGTGTTGTGAGTTAATGTGTGATTGTCTCCGGGTGTGTTGCTGGAGAGTGTTGAGGATGTGCTGACTTCTATAACTTCATGCTATGATTAGTTTATATTAGTTCTCCTTCAAATTGGCTTTTCATCCTAATTCTGTGATACAAATTGCGCCAATATCTGTCTCGCTTTAGTAGTAAACTGCTACTTTGTTTTCCCAAAATATATCGCCTTTCAAATTGTTATAAATGTTCCTCAGTTTATGTTCAAAATGTAAACTATGTTTATATTGGTGTGAACCTGTTTAGTCCAGTCATTATTGTGACCAGTTGTATAAGTTGTTGAAGATACAGTTTATGTTTGTGGTTCTTCCTGGATTATATCCGGATTGTAAACAATGTGTTTGTGAACCAGAATATTAAACTGCCCACTAAACTGTCTACACCAACAAGGTATAACAAACTAAAGGAACAACTGGAACACTAAAGGAACAAATGGTACACTAACGGAACAACTGGAACACTAACGAAACAAATGGTACACTAACGGAACAACTGGAACACTAACGAAACAAATGGTACACTAACGGAACAACTGGAACACTAACGAAACAAATGGTACACTAACGGAACAACTGGAACACTAACGAAACAAATGGTACACTAACGGAACAAATGATTTGTAAAATTTGTTCTGAATAAAGTGTCGTAATCTAATAATCGTAGTTAGGTCCCTGAAGCATTCTCACAATCTGAATATTACTTCCTCGCTCTCTCTGTCCCTCCCTCCCTCTCACCCTCCCTCCCTCTCACCCTCCCTCCCTCTCACCCTCTCTCCCTCTCACCCTCCCTCCCTCTCACCCTCCCTCCCTCTCACCCTCCCTCCCTCTCACCCTCTCACCCTCTCTCCCTCTCACCCTCTCTCCCTCTCACCCTCCCTCCCTCTCACCCTCCCTCCCTCTCACCCTCCCTCCCTCTCACCCTCCCTCCCTCTCACCCTCCCTCCCTCTCACCCTCCCTCCCTCTCTCCCTCTCTCCCTCTCTCCCTCTCATATCCTTGACTTCACCCTTCTATTCGTTCATACGTCCCCCCCCCCCCACACTTTACGAGACCCGAGGCCTTTGCCTCAAATTAAACTCGATACATAATTAATTGACCGCCGTCAGTACCAGCGCCTCCCTCCTCCTGCTGCTGCTGCTGCTGCTGCTGCTGCTGCTGCTGCTGGTGCTGCTGCTGCTGCTGGTGAGGAGTGTGATGCTCCCCGACACCTGGGCCACCCACCCCATCCCTCCCTTCCCTCCACACCACCCTTCCCTTCCCTCCACACCCCCTCTTTTCCGTTTCCCCTTTTCTGCGCCTCACTCCCCCTCCTTACCCCCCCCCCCCCACTCTCCTTGTTTTCTTAATGCTTGGAAGAAAAAAAAGAGGATATATACGAGTCTCTGCTTTAGTCCTTGTTTCTGTTTGTTTAATCTTGTGTGTGTGGTTGTGTGAACGGAACAATGTGGCTGTGATTGCTCGAATTTTATTTGTAGATGTGCAAATAAAATCACACAAATAGTGTGTGTGTGCCTAGGGGCTTGTGGCTGAGTGGTCAGTGCTACGGGTTCGTAGTCTTGTGGGCCGGGAACGATCCCCGGCGATGGTGGAAACAAATGGGCAGAGTTTCGTTCACCCTGATGCCCCTGTTACCTAGCAGTAAATAGGTACCTGGGAGTTAGTCAGCTGCTACGGGCTGCTTCCTTTGTGTGTCTGTGTGTGTGTGGTGGGGGGGGGATTAGTTAGTAGTTACTAACACTTGATTGATTGAGAGTTGAGAGGCGGGACCAAAGAGCCGGAGCTCAACCTCTGCAAGCACAACTAAGCGAGCACAAAGACACTCACAGTTCCCATCTCACCACAATCATAAACTAAGTCCTACGTGCTTGGACGACAACTTTTTTTGTCTAATATGTTTTGTATTCATTGTTGCTTTCTTTTGTGAGAGTGTTTGGTGTAGGAGGGGCGGCCAAGCTGCCACGGACCCGCCTCACCCCACAAAAGATACTCCTCCAACTTTATTCACACACAACTTGAACACGGAAGTTTTTCCCTCGCTGCGTTTAGCAAGACTTTCCCTCGACTTTCGCTGCATTTTCGCGAGGTTTTCCGTTGAGCTTTCGCTAGGCTTTTCCGGACTTTCGCTGGACATTTTTGGACTTTTGCTAGATATTTTTCAGATTTGATTTTTGCTAGTCTTTCGCCCATTTTCTTATAACATTTGTTATATTTTCGTCGGCCTCTCTTTGATCTTTCCTTTCGTTTTTAGGGATTTTCTTCTTGTAACACAACTTTGTCCTCACTTCCTCGTGTTGTTTTGGACTTGCCAACTGTCGAGTTTGTCGGCGTATTGTATTAGGGGTCGGGGGGGGGGGGGGGGCAGCCGATGACAGCACCTGTTGGGAGTGTTGGGGAGGGGGAAGGGGGCGAAGGGGGGGGGGTGCAGGTAGAGGGATTATACAGAGGAAGTCAAAAGGAGCTTCACACTTATATACAACTCAAGAAAGAATAGACGCATATTGTATTTGTCGTCCGGCGTGTGGGGCACATCATCCAGGGGCCTGGACCGGGAGGCATCATCCAGGGGCCTGGACCGGGAGGCATCATCCAGGGGCCTGGACCTGCAGGCATCATCCAGGGGCCTGGACCTGCAAGCATCATCCAGGGGCCTGGACCTGCAAGCATCATCCAGGGGCCTGGACCTGCAAGCATCATCCAGGGGCCTGGACCTGCAGGCATCATCCAGGGGCCTGGACCTGCAGGCATCATCCAGGGGCCTGCACCTGCAAGCATCATCCAGGGGCCTGGACCTGCAAGCATCATCCAGGGGCCTGCACCTGCAAGCATCATCCAGGGGCCTGGACCTGCAAGCATCATCCAGGGGCCTGGACCTGCAAGCATCATCCAGGGGCCTGGACCTGCAAGCATCATCCAGGGGCCTGGACCTGCAAGCATCATCCAGGGGCCTGGACCTGCAGGCATCATCCAGGGGCCTGGACCTGCAGGCATCATCCAGGGGCCTGGACCTGCAGGCATCATCCAGGGGCCTGGACCTGCAGGCATCATCCAGGGGCCTGGACCTGCAGGCATCATCCAGGGGCCTGGACCTGCAGGCATCATCCAGGGGCCTGGACCTGCAGGCATCATCCAGGGGCCTGCACCTGCAGGCATCATCCAGGGGCCTGGACCTGCAAGCATCATCCAGGGGCCTGGACCTGCAAGCATCATCCAGGGGCCTGGACCTGCAAGCATCATCCAGGGGCCTGGACCTGCAAGCATCATCCAGGGGCCTGGACCTGCAAGCATCATCCAGGGGCCTGGACCTGCAAGCATCATCCAGGGGCCTGGACCTGCAAGCATCATCCAGGGGCCTGGACCTGCAAGCATCATCCAGGGGCCTGGACCTGCAAGCATCATCCAGGGGCCTGGACCTGCAAGCATCATCCAGGGGCCTGGACCTGCAGGCACACCTAGGTCAATACAACTTGGTGAATATACACATACCCATACTAGGCTATTAAGAGATAGGTTAAGGGGGAACTCAGCCTACCAATCGTAGAGGAGAGAAGGATTAGAGGAGACGTGATTGCGACGTTTAAAATACCGAGGGACAGTAGGTAAGGTGAGCGGATCAGGTGGTCAGCAAGATGAATGATCTTAAAGAAGCTGAGAATGCCGCCTAAATCCATATTCTCAAGACCAAGAATGACAGTGAACTAAAATGACGAGAGACTGGAAGAACTGCAGGTACCGACAGCTAGAAGGCGGGGCCCAGGAACCATATCTCCCCGAAGGCACTGTCGACAGACCCACATTAAACTCTGAAAGTATTGCATCAGTCAAAGGTTGAGAGGTGAGATACAGGAGCCGTAGCTGATCCCTCTCAAATACAACTTTGATGAATACAACAACAACTGGTAGGGGACCAGAGACTAGATAACACCAACAGTGTTAGCTGCGTCTGTGTTACACAACATCACAACGCTCTTACACACCGCCTTCAAAACCCTCATTTTGAAGAGGATCAAACACGCACCTCTCAGGCACACCGGCTCATGAACGCTTCCAGAAATGTTGTAATTCTGGGATTGAAAATTCCCCCGAAAGCATTTAATCTTGACATTTAATCCTGCAAGTACCGCGGCAGAGTTCCTCAAGTCTCGCCAGAACACTCCAGGGATTTATGTGAATTTATTTTGTGCATATATTTCTTCTTGCGTGGCGGAGTTCTTGCAGGCGTGGATGATAATATAGCCCCAGGGAGAGAGGCAGGTAGTGAGAGAGGCAGGAGGGCAGGTAGGCAGGTAGTGAGAGAGGCAGGAGGGCAGGCAGGTAGGCAGGTAGTGAGAGAGGCAGGTAGTGAGAGAAGCAGGAGGGAAGGCAGGTAGGCAGGTAGTGAGAGAGGCAGGAGGGCAGGCAGGTAGGTAAGAGGGCAGGTAGGCAGGTAGTGAGAGAAGCAGGAGGGCAGGCAGGTAGGCAGGTATAGTGAGAGAGGCAGGTAGGTAAGAGGGCAGGTAGGCAGGTATAGTGAGAGAGGCAGGAGGGCAGGCAGGTAGGTAAGAGGGCAGGTAGGCAGGTAGTGAGAGAAGCAGGAGGGCAGGCAGGTAGGCAGGTATAGTGAGAGAGGCAGGTAGGTAAGAGGGCAGGTAGGCAGGTAGAGAGGCAGGAGGGCAGGCAGGTAGGTAAGAGGGCAGGTAGGCAGGTAGTGAGAGAAGCAGGAGGGCAGGCAGGTAGGCAGGTAGTGAGAGAGGCAGGTAGGTAAGAGGGCAGGTAGGCAGGTAGTGAGAGAGGCAGGAGGGCAGGCAGGTAGGTAAGAGGGCAGGTAGGCAGGTAGTGAGAGAAGCAGGAGGGCAGGCAGGTAGGCAGGTAGTGAGAGAGGCAGGTAGGTAAGAGGGCAGGTAGGCAGGTAGTGAGAGAGGCAGGAGGGCAGGCAGGTAGGTAAGAGGACAGGTAGGCAGGTAGTGAGAGAGGCAGGAGGGCAGGCAGATAGGCAGGTAGTGAGAGAGGCAGGTAGGTAAGAGGGCAGGTAGGCAGGTAGTGAGAGAGGCAGGAGGGCAGGCAGGTAGGTAAGAGGGCAGGTAGGCAGGTAGTGAGAGAAGCAGGAGGGCAGGCAGGTAGGCAGGTAGTGAGAGAAGCAGGAGGGCAGGCAGGTAGTGAGAGAGGCAGGAGAGCAGGCAGGAGGCACCCAATCAGATGCTAGGGCAAACAGCAGGCAGATGAGCAGATAGGGAGGTAGGTCAGGCAGGCAGACAAACGTAAGAAAAGCAGACAGGTAGGAAGACAGGCAAGCAGCGAGAACGGCAGGCAGGAAGATAGAATAGCAGGCGGCATATAGGAAGGAATGCACGTAGGCAGACATAAGCAGGCAAGCAGATAGGAAGGGAGGCAGGCAAGCAGATAAGAAAGCAGGCAGGCAGGCAGAAGACAGGAGGGAAGAGACACAGCTTCAGGGGCGGGCTTTTGTCTCTTTGTCAAGACTTCGCAAGGGGAGTAATTTTATAAAATGACTTGAAGTGTGTGGACTGAGAACAGTTAGATGCAGGCGTGGTGGGCAGCCAGGTGTGGTGGTGTTCAGCCAGGTGTGGTGGTGTTCAGCCAGGTGTGGTGGTGTTCAGCCAGGTGTGGTGGTGTTCAGCCAGGTGTGGTGGTGGGCAGCCTGGTGTGGTGGTGGGCAGCCAGGTGTGGTGGTGGGCAGCCAGGTGTGGTGGTGGGCCAGCCAGGTGTGGTGGTGGGCAGCCAGGTGTGGTGGTGGGCAGCCAGGTGTGGTGGTGGGCAGCCAGGTGTGGTGGTGGGCAGCCAGGTGTGGTGGTGGGCAGCCAGGTGTGGTGGTGGGCCAGCCAGGTGTGGTGGTGAGCAGCCAGGTGTGGTGGTGGGCCAGTCAGGTGTGATGGTGGGCAGCCAGGTGTGGTGGTGAGCAGCCAGGTGTGGTGGTGGGCAGCCAGGTGTGGTGGTGGGCCAGCCAGGTGTGGTGGTGGGCAGCCAGGTGGGGTGGTGAGCAGCCAGGTGTGGTGGTGGGCCAGCCAGGTGTGGTGGTGGGCCAGCCAGGTGTGGTGGTGGGCAGCCAGGTGTGGTGGTGAGCAGCCAGGTGTGGTGGTGAGCAGCCAGGTGTGGTGGTGAGCAGCCAGGTGTGGTGGTGGGCAGCCAGGTGTGATGGTGGGCAGCCAGGTGTGGTGGTGAGCAGCCAGGTGTGGTGGTGAGCAGCCAGGTGTGGTGGTGGGGCAGCCAGGTGTGATGGTGGGGCAGCCAGGTGTGGTGGTGGGGCAGCCAGGTGTGGTGGTGGGCCAGCCAGGTGTGGTGGTGGGCCAGCCAGGTGTGGTGGTGAGCAGCCAGGTGTGGTGGTGGGCAGCCAGGTGTGGTGGTGGGCAGCCAGGTGTGATGGTGGGCAGCCAGGTGTGGTGGTGGGCCAGCCAGGTGTGGTGGTGGGCAGCCAGGTGTGGTGGTGAGCAGCCAGGTGTGGTGGTGGGCCAGCCAGGTGTGGTGGGGGGCAGCCAGGTGTGGTGGTGGGCAGCCTGGTGTGGTGGTGGGCAGCCTGGTGTGGTGGTGGGTAGCCAGGTGTGGTGGTGGGCAGCCAGGTGTGGTGGTGGGCAGCCAGGTGTGGTGGTGGGCCAGTCAGGTGTGGTGGTGGGCCAGTCAGGTGTGATGGTGGGCAGCCAGGTGTGGTGGTGAGCAGCCAGGTGTGGTGGTGGTGGGCAGCCAGGTGTGGTGGTGGTGGGCAGCCTGGTGTGGTGGTGGTGGGCAGCCAGGTGTGGTGGTGGTGGGCAGCCAGGTGTGGTGGTGGTGGGCAGCCAGGTGTGGTGGTGGTGGGCAGCCTGGTGGGGTGGTGGTGGGCAGCCAGACGTTGTAGGTATGAGAGGGGGAGAGAGATAACAAGACCCACAAAGACCTTTATTCATGTGTACAACATTCACACAGATACGCACACAGACATACATTCATGCGTTCGTTTAAATACACCGACATACGTCCACACGTTCGTTTAAATACACAGACATACATCCATGCGTTCGTTCAAGTATACAGACATAAGGAAGGCGGTAGACAGGTAGAGTTACCGCAAGAGGCCAGAGAGAGAACACACTGGAGAATGAGAGACTAACCAGAGCCTTGTCTTCACGCTAGTCAGGGTGGACGTTGAGAATAGCCATTGTGCATTGGTCTCTCCTTATCAAGGCTATTGTATGAGCCTATCACGCCAGAAAATTCCTTCAGAAACTACAATGTGATAGAGAATTCAAACATGAAACAAAAGATAAGCTTCATTGCAAGTAAATGTAAAGAACTAGATTGATAAAAGCAGAAAGAAATGTAGAATGACATCAAAATAACGAGGAAACATTTTGGTTATGCTATGGGATAAAACCAGCGTCCGTAGGCTACCAGACACACACACACACACACACACACACACACACACACACACACACACACACACACACACACACACACACACACACACACACACACACACACACAATCACACACACACACACACACACACACAGTCACACACACACACACACACACACACACACACACACACACACACACACACACACACACACACACACACACACACACACACACTCCTGGAGCTCCAAGACACCCAACAACATGTGTCTGCCAACTGTACATTGCAACAAACACTTCCTGCAGTCGCTGCCTTGCAACCATCTCTGGAAGCAATATTGCAAGTTGGTGCATGCAGGCCTCTTTAAGCCGTGTACGACGGCATCGACGCTGCGGAAGCACCTTGCAGTATTCAACAGACGGGGGAAAGAGGGTTATATTTTTTGTAGAAAGTATTGCATTTTGCAATATCTAGGGACACTGGGTCTGTGTTTTGAATAATCTCTCTGACATGGGATTTTTCTGCCAATATACATAAGACTCGGAAAACATTTTGCAATATATGTAAGATTTCGATTTTTTACAATGTTTGTAAGATAATTTTTTTTTTTAAATATACATAAGACTAAGAAAACATATTGCAGTATACATAAGCTTTCGAAAACATATTGCAGTACTGTATATGTAAAACTAAGAATATATATTTTGCAATATATGCACTTATGACTAGGGAAAGCGATTTTGCATTGTCCATAAGACTAGAAAGACATTTTTTGAAATATAAGTAACGCTAGGAAAATTATTTTGTATTTGACATAAGACAAGGAAGACCATTTTGCACTATATGAAAGATAAAGTTGGCACTCTATAATATTCAGAAACGAATACGGTGATTATGTTATATTCAGCCTCGTGCTGACAGTTCCTGCCACGGCGCTGGAACCAATCGTATTGGCGTTTTGCCTTTCCATTGGAGACTTTTCGGCGCCTTGGAGAGGGGACCTGCTGCTTGGGTGACAGCTTCTCCATATCAACCTACCCTGACTTTGCGCCCTGGAGAGGCCACTCCAGAGCGCAACTCCATTATCTCCTGAGACTGATGGATGCCTACTACACTAGAAGGTTGACCATTGCCCAACCACTTGGGGGTGGACGGTAGAGCGACGGTCTCAATTCTTGCAGGTCGGCGTTCAATCCCCGACCGTCCAAGTGGTTGGGCACCATACCTTACCCTCCGTCCTGTCCTTCCCTTATACTTATGCCTATTCCTTCCAAGTGCTATATAGTTGTAATAGCTTAGTGCTTGCTCCTGATAATTACCTTACCTTTGTGTTACCTTATGGACGACATGTTGCAAGATTTGCAATACACGAAAAACACCTCGCAATTTATTTAGGGGTAAAATAAATTTAAGAACATATACTGAATGATGAATTGGTTTGTGATGGACACTCATCAGTGGAGTATGCTGCAGACATTCATCTACAGGCAAGAGTACATTGTGGACATTTACCCGTAGTTAAGGGTTATAAAGTGTACTTGTATTAATGGCTATCTTCTTGAGGTTATCTTGAGATGATTTCGGGGCTTTAGTGTCCCCGCGGCCTGGTCCTCGACCAGGCCTCCACCCCCAGGAAGCAGCCCGTGACAGCTGACTAACACCCAGGTACCTATTTTACTGCTAGGTAATATGGGCATAGGGTGAAAGAAACTCTGTTCATTGTTTCTCGCCGGCGCCCGGGACCGAACCCGGGACCACAGGATCACAAGTCCAGTGTGCTGTCCGCTCGGCCGACCGGTTCCCAGGGGATAGCTAGGGGATACATAATTGATATTTACCTGTAACTATGGTTACAACGTGTACTTGTACCATTAGCTTGGGGTAAATAGTGGGCACTTACCAGTAGCTACCATTACAAACTGTACTTTTACCTTTAACTGTACCTGAGCGTCATATATCTAAGGCTAGACATTGTACAGTCCTGGGGGACGTATTATAAAATTTCGCAGTTGGTAACAAGTAATAAAGCAATTTCCCAATAATATAGATATATAGGAAATTTTGCAATATAGAGTTTGAAGTTTGAAGACATACCACAATAGACTGGGTACCGTAAGGGTGAAAGGTGACATGACACTTTGTAATAGATAAAATGCAAATGAGTGACATTTTGCAATGTGTTTAGCAACATGGTCTTTCTATCTGGTGCCTTCTTTTGATAGTTACTTACCTGCAATGTGTCTAATGCACTTGACTGTCTTGCAATGTCAGTTATTACGGAAATTTTAGTCCTTTCCAATGTTTCTCCTCTTTTTCTGTGTTTCTCTCTCTCTCACTCTCACTCTTTCTATTTCTGTCTCATTTTTTGCGTATCTCTTTGTCTCCTTATCACTATCTTTCTCTCTTTATCACTATCTTTCTCTGTCTCTGTCAATATCTTCCTTTGTTTTTTACTATTTTTTTTGGCTTTGTCAATATATTTCACTGTCTCCCTCTTTATCAGTCTTTCTCTTCCTCCTTATCACTCTTTTTCCCTGTCTCTCTCCTTATTATCTTTCTCTGCCTCCCTCCTCATCACTATCTTTCTCTATTTCCTCCCCCTCGTCACACGATGGCAGCTAAGACTCTGAAACCTGGCTGGCATCCTCCTCACAATCAAGTGTTGGCTGGCTGGCATCCTCCTCACAATCAAGTGTTGGCTGGCTGGCATCCTCCTCACAATCAAGTGTTGGCTGGCTGGCATCCTCCCACAATCAAGTGTTGGCTGGCTGGCATCCTCCCACAATCAAGTGTTGGCTGGCTCGGCCTCCTCCGCGGATTACCCGAAAATCTCTCTGCAAGTCCGCTGAAATTGGCGCTTTTTCGCTAACTTTTTAAGAGTCTAGCAATTTGTCCTTCATTCTGGTTAGCGGGTTTAATATCGCTCCTCAGTTTATCTTTTGCCATGATCAAATGGGTGTTTTTTTCTGCTAAGTTTATAGGAATTTAGGTATTTTTTGCGTTAGTATTTCTTTGTAAATTCTGCATGTTTTCGTGGCGTCGTTTCTGGCTGGGCAAGTAGCTTTTACGGTTTACAGTTTTCCTTGATGAAACGTTAATTTTTGGCCACGCTTACTTAGTGTTTCTTAACGTTTTGTATAGGTTATTATTGTTGGGATTAAAGAAAGTTCTCTGGCTACTTTCCCCTCTTTATCACAGTTCTTTTTATTTCTCTATTTATATTATTTCCCTCTTTATCACGGATTTTATGTGCCTTGTCTCATTTTATATTTTAAACACCACAAGTGGCTCTAGTTTTATCATTCAATATTTTCGTTAATTTTATTATATATTATCAAACTTTCTAAGGCATTTGGGGAAAAAAATATTAAAATAATATGAATTTCTAAGTTTAACTTTTTTTACGCATGTTCTTTCTAATTTCCGTTTTTACTGTTAACTTTGTTGATACTTAGATTTGTGAGTGTTTCTCTCCACCTCTTTCCGTCATAATACATCACCTGGCAATTATTTCTTGATATTAGAAGTGAGGAAACATTTATACACATTTGTTTATGTGACCTCTTATGCGCTGGTCGCTTTAACCGCCATATTTATGTGCTGCTGTTTTTAACCGATATATTTAAACGGTAATAAGGTGCCTATTAAACGGAGCAGTTTGTATCCGACCTGTTTTGCACAGTATCCACAGCTTTCAAAAAGAGTTAGAGATATAAAAAGTTACTAGAGTTAAGAACAAGGTGTAGCTCCAGGCTGGTCGACTCATCACTCATCAATAACAGTAGTGATATAACAAGATGTTTGGAGCGACTGCTCCAAGATGCAAAATGGTGTTAATTATTTCCATGTTGTCTTTCCAATGCTTTTTTCCTAATACTTGAAGTGCAGCTTTTGAATCTGTGTGTGGTTGCATTTTGAGTGTTTTGTGCAATCACATATGCGAATACCTGTTGTATGGCAAACAGCTCAGTTTGGGGTTGATGATACTAGTCCTCCCAGTCTCCAATATGCCTGTTAGCTGTCCGTGCAAAGAGCAGCGCCAGCACTCTCATATTCTGTGTCCACCGATCCGTCTGTGAAGATGTGGGTGGCTCCTGCTGCTGCAATACTGCTCATTGGCTTTACTATGATGCACCTTAGGATTATTGGATCATTAGCAGCCATTTTCATCGGAAGACTTTCTATTACTATTTTGAAGGCAGGCTCCTCCCACGGTGGGGAACAAGTGTAGTTTGAGTGTGGTTGATCACCTCCTCTATCAAGAATCATGATTTTTAATTTTAGTCTCTTTAGGACATTTCCCGCTCTGGCAGCCCAAGAGTTTCCGTTGTTTTCGCCAAGTCCAACCACCAAGGCCTGCCGTACTGGGACTGGATCAGGGGAAATAATGATCTTACTGATAACCGTAGCTGTTATTTGTGATATTTTTTCTTGGAGAGGGCAAACCCGTCTCCAGTCTTAGGAGTTTCAAACCGGGTCCACATGGGGGCTCCCAGTGCGGCTCTCATAGCATTGTTTTGGGCAACTTCAAGCTTTTTCCACTGTTGGTATGATAGATTTGAGAGTGCAGGTGCGGCATAGTCGATCACTGATCTGACTGCCTGTACATAGTATGTGCGAAGGACTTGCAGATTGGCTCCTCCAGAGAGGGAGGTTAGCGACCTGAGGATTGCCTTCGAGCCGCAGTTCTCTCTCTTAAGTGACCTCAGCATTAAAATTCACGTGTCTGTGTCCAGGATTATTCCTGGATACTGATGTGTCCACTCATTCAATTGGTTGACCCTGTACTGTGAGTTGGATGTTGGGCTTCGCTATTTTTATGGGCATGACTTTTGTCTTGGTGGCGTTGAGTTTGATACCAATCTGCTTTGTCTCTTCAGTGATGCAGTCTAAGAATTTGGGTGCAAGGCGCGCCGCATCCCTTCCTTTTATGATGATAACAAAGTCGTCCGCGTAGTTTAGCAGCCTGCAGCGATGTGGGAGTTTCAACCTCATTATTCTTTCCATTAGACAGTTGAAGAGAAGGGGGCTGAGAATACCTCCTTGCGGTGTACCATTTTCATGTTTTTTGTATTCAGAGACTGTGCCATGAAGTTTTACTCTTGCTTCTCTGTTTATGAGACAGTTTTTGGTCCAGGAGAGCAGGCTGCCTTTGACCTCTTTGTCGATGAGGCAGCAGAGAATAGCTGGGGCGCTAGCCAGTTCAAAGGCTTCTCGAGGTGCAGGAATATCAGCATTCCTGGTCTGTCATTCAAGTGGGCTAATAGAGTTGTAATACATTCCACTGTGCCAACCCCTCTTCTATAGGCATACATATCATGGTTCACTTTAGGCATTTTCCACTCAAGTCGGTTGAGTACCATTCTCTCAGCCGTCTTGGCTGCACAGCTTTGAAGAGAGATGGGCCTGGGATTAGCTGGATCTTTGGGTTTTGTGATCGGTACTCTGTTCTATTCCAAGCTGAAGGTCTAGTTTGAGAAGTCCAGGCTAAATTAATTAACCTTAGGTATGCAGCGTCTCCCTCTGGGCCGAGGTTCTTAATCATTTTATAGGTCATTTTGTTGTCTCCAGGGGATGTATCCTTGGAGTTTTTCTTAGACCGATTGAGCATTGAGCATTTTTTAAATGCAAAAGCATTTACCACTGTAAGCACCCCACCTTGTAAGCACCACCACCACTGAACAGAAGTGTTCGACAAAAATGTCTTTGATAAAAACGTGCATAGAATGCAACATGAAGGTAGATTACCAACAGAGCTTTCAATGCCAATTCTGTTCAGCAGCCATACACAAAAAATGTGCCAACATGACTAATAATTCAAGGAGAAATGGTCCCAGTGACCACTCTGTGTACTGGCTCTGCAAAAAGGATGATGTAACTTTTTTGAAGATGATGGAAATCCTGGATAAAACTCCCGCTGAAAACAGAGAAACAGAGAATTACTAATTAATGCCTGCATAGCAATTTCTAATGTCTTCAAACAAACTGTACATGACACCAAGGTACAACCAGATGCGGCACAGAGCTCGGTAGCAGAGGCGCCTGAGCAGGGCGCGGAGTCGGGGGGGGGGGGGGGGGGGTGCCTGAGCAGAGCGCGGAGTCGGGGGGGGGGGGGGCGCCTGAGCAGAGCGCGGAGTCGGGGGGGGGGGGCGCCTGAGCAGAGCGCGGAGTCGGGGGGGGGGGGGGCGCCTGAGCAGAGCGATGAGTCGGGGGGGGGGGGCGCCTGATTGTTATATGTATGTGTGCATTCTGAGTAAATTCTGAGTTCCATTTTAAAATAAAATAAAAAAAATGGGGTGGTAAGAGAGGAAAAGATTAATGTGTTCAGTGAGAATCCACAAGCTCTTCTTTGAATACTCTTTATTTTCTTCTTCGAGGCTATGGGTCCCTACAATTGCACCAGAGGTGGTACCCCAATTATATATATAATATATATATATGTATATATATATATATATATATATATATATATATATATATATATATATATATATATATATATATATATATATATATATAGTAGTGTTTTATTTAAACTTGGTTACAAAAAAGGAGTTACATATATGGTAAAAAATAAATTATCATAAGTAGTCGAGTTCAGGGCTCGACTGCCCGCCAGCTCCTTAGATGGCGGGCAGGAGGCCTGAATGCAGTGTGGATTTCCCCTCTGCATCGCCATGCTGAGGGCCTGGAAAAGGAAGCTGACAGCTGTAGGGTCTCTTGTTGTTTCAATTAGACTAGAACCCAGTTCCTTCAAAAAAACGGGTGGCATTTTTACCAATAAGCGACCAATATTGGCACCCAGACCATTTACCCTGCAAAGTCTCGTAAGGATCACCCAACTCGTCTGGCTGCCTGTAGACACAGATATTCTCTGTCTTATAGGTATAGCTTTAATTGCTGTAATTGTTTCATATAGCATGAGTTCAAGCACTGGAGCTCAACAATCTCCATGCTAAGCAATATACATTTGTAGTGAGCAAGTTGCACACAACTTGGTATGCTCACCACGCTGGCATCCATATAGAGCGCTGAGGCGGGAAGTTTACAGTATTAGCATAGTTAAGGCTCTCTTTAAGGACACTATAAGCCGCAGGAGACGTTTTTGATCGTAAAAGAAAGTCTTATATTTGTATTGTACAACCAGTAGAATACTGCAGTGTGTTTAATAGAATTTGCAAATGTTCTTCATGCAAATGTTGGAGAAATACATACTATTTTGTACGATGTATGAACCATGTTATGGGTCTCTGCCCAATATTGCTGCCTCAGTTGTTATATAAAATCATCAAGAGTTCCCATGCAAAATTATGTAAACAATGATGTGAGAGCGTGTCTCCTGGCTCTCACAGACCTTGTCACACAGCCACGGTCATTCACTACGAGGCTCTTCAGTCATTACAGGTGTCAACAACCCTTATGAATACCACTTGTTACTCTATTATTTTACTTCCTGCAAACACAAACCGTAACTGTCTCTATATTGTGCTTTTCACAACTTGTAATAAAGTTGTTACATCTTGGCTTAACGTGTTTATGACGTATTAGAACGTTGCTACAACTTGCTTTATTGGTTGTTATAACTGGTTAGGTGTTAAAACTTGTACCAACGTCGAAGTTTCGGTGTGTGTTTGGCGAAGAGAACTTGCAGTAATAATCATTTATTTTGGTAGAGTCGGTCATGCAGCTTTGAGTTAATTTATGTATTTTGCCGTGATTAATAAAATTTATTTATATATTATCCCATTATACATGATTACAAGCATCAATTACATTTCAATAATTGTTGGGCAAGTTGGTAGTACTGAGTGAACCAGTGTGAGCAGCCATGTTGGTGCACACACCTGCCTGGTGAAGCCATGTTGGTGCACACACCTGCCTGGTGAAGCCATGTTGGTGCACACACCTGCCTGGTGAAGCCATGTTGGTGCACACACCTGCCTGGTGAAGCCATGTTGGTGCACACACCTGCCTGGTGAAGCCATGTTGGTGCACACACCTGCCTGGTGAAGCCATGTTGGTGCACACACCTGACTGGTGAAGCCATGTTGGTGCACACACCTGCCTGGTGAAGCCATGTTGGTGCACACACCTGCCTGGTGAAGCCATGTTGGTGCACACACCTGCCTGGTGAAGCCATGTTGGTGCACACACCTGCCTGGTGAAGCCATGTTGGTGCACACACCTGCCTGGTGAAGCCATGTTGGTGCACACACCTGACTGGTGAAGCCATGTTGGTGCACACACCTGACTGGTGAAGCCATGTTGGTGCACACACCTGCCTGGTGAAGCCATGTTGCTGCACACACCTGCCTGGTGAAGCCATGTTGGTGCACACACCTGCCTGGTGAAGCCATGTTGGTGCACACACCTGACTGGTGAAGCCATGTTGGTGCACACACCTGACTGGTGAAGCCATGTTGGTGCACACACCTGACTGGTGAAGCCATGTTGGTGCACACACCTGACTGGTGAAGCCATGTTGGTGCACACACCTGACTGGTGAAGCCATGTTGGTGCACACACCTGACTGGTGAAGCCATGTTGGTGCACACACCTGACTGGTGAAGCCATGTTGGTGCACACACCTGACTGGTGAAGCCATGTTGCTGCACACACCTGACTGGTGAAGCAATGTTGCTGCACACACCTGACTTGTAGCACCTTCCTGTCATTGGTGGGTGGTGCTCAGGCTCGTAGCACCTCCCTGTCAGTGGTGGGTGGTGCTCAGACTCGTAGCACCTCCCTCTCAGTGCTGGGTGGTGCTCAGGCTCGTAGCACCTTCCTGTCAGTGCTCAGGCTCGTAGCACCTTCCTGTCAGTGCTGGGTGGTGCTCAGGCTCGTAGCACCTCCCTCTCAGTGGTGGGTGGTGCTCAGACTCGTAGCACCTCCCTCTCAGTGCTGGGTGGTGCTCAGGCTCGTAGCACCTTCCTGTCAGTGCTCAGGCTCGTAGCACCTTCCTGTCAGTGCTGGGTGGTGCTCAGGCTCGTAGCACCTCCCTCTCAGTGCTGGGTGGTGCTCAGGCTCGTAGCACCTTCCTGTCAGTGCTCAGGCTCGTAGCACCTTCCTGTCAGTGCTGGGTGGTGCTCAGGCTCGTAGCACCTCCCTCTCAGTGCTGGGTGGTGCTCAGGCTCGTAGCACCTTCCTGTCAGTGCTCAGGCTCGTAGCACCTTCCTGTCAGTGCTGGGTGGTGCTCAGGCTCGTAGCACCTCCCTCTCAGTGCTGGGTGGTGCTCAGGCTCGTAGCACCTTCCTGTCAGTGCTCAGGCTCGTAGCACCTTCCTGTCAGTGGTGGGTGGTGCTCAGGCTCGTAGCACCTTCCTGTCAGTGCTCAGGCTCGTAGCACCTTCCTGTCAGTGGTGGGTGGTGCTCAGGCTCGTAGCACCTTCCTGTCAGTGCTCAGGCTCGTAGCACCTTCCCGTCAGTGGTGGGTGGTGCTCAGGCTCGTAGCACCTTCCTGTCAGTGCTCAGGCTCGTAGCACCTTCCTGTCAGTGCTCAGGCTCGTAGCACCTTCCTGTCAGTGCTCAGGCTCGTAGCACCTTCCTGTCAGTGCTCAGGCTCGTAGCACCTTCCTGTCAGTGCTCAGGCTCGTAGCACCTTCCCGTCAGTGGTGGGTGGTGCTCAGGCTCGTAGCACCTTCCCGTCAGTGGTGGGTGGTGCTCAGGCTCGTAGCACCTTCCCGTCAGTGGTGGGTGGTGCTCAGGCTCGTAGCACCTTCCTGTCAGTGCTCAGGCTCGTAGCACCTTCCCGTCAGTGGTGGGTGGTGCTCAGGCTCGTAGCACCTTCCCGTCAGCACTGGGTGGTGCTCAGGCTCGTAGCACCTTCCCGTCAGCACTGGGTGGTGCTCAGGCTCGTAGCACCTTCCCGTCAGCACTGGGTGGTGCTCAGGCACGTAGCACCTCCCTGTCAGTGGTGGGTGGTGCTCAGGCACGTAGCACCTCCCCGTCAGCACTGGGTGGTGCTCAGGCACGTAGCACCTCCCCGTCAGCACTGGGTGGTGCTCAGGCACGTAGCACCTCCCCGTCAGTGGTGGGTGGTGCTCAGGCACGTAGCACCTCCCCGTCAGCACTGGGTGGTGCTCAGGCACGTAGCACCTCCCCGTCAGCACTGGGTGGTGCTCAGGCACGTAGCACCTCCCCGTCAGTGGTGGGTGGTGCTCAGGCACGTAGCACCTCCCCGTCAGCACTGGGTGGTGCTCAGGCACGTAGCACCTCCCCGTCAGTGCTGGGTGGTGCTCAGGCACGTAGCACCTTCCCGTCAGTGCTGGGTGGTGCTCAGGCACGTAGCACCTCCCCGTCAGTGGTGGGTGGTGCTCAGGCACGTAGCACCTTCCCGTCAGCACTGGGTGGTGCTCAGGCACGTAGCACCTTCCCGTCAGCACTGGGTGGTGCTGGGACACCAGGTTCGTGACGGGTCCTCCGCCCCCTCCACAACTATGTGGTCTGTTTAGCCTCCTGTGTCATACCTGATATGTCATCTCATCATTGAATTGTATCAAGTTTGTGAGGCACGATTTTGCCAGGTAGGCCTATTTCAGCACCTGTAGGTGAGACATATAGATACACTTCAGCATGTGGGTGTAGTGAATGAGATACACTTCAGCATGTGGGTGTAGTGAATGAGATACACTTCAGCATGTGGGTGTAGTGAATGAGATACACTTCAGCATGTGGGTGTAGTGAATGAGATACACTTCAACATCTGGGTGTAGTGAATGAGATACACTTCAACATCTGGGTGTAGTGAATGAGATACACTTCAACATCTGGGTGTAGTGAATGAGATACACTTCAGCATGTGGGTGTAGTGAATGAGATACACTTCAGCATGTCGGTGTAGTGAATGAGATACACTTCAGCATGTCGGTGTAGTGAATGAGATACACTTCAGCATCTGGGTGTAGTGAATGAGATACACTTCAGCATGTGGGTGTAGTGAATGAGATACACTTCAGCATGTGGGTGTAGTGAATGAGATACACTTCAGCATGTGGGTGTAGTGAATGAGATACACTTCAGCATGTGGGTGTAGTGAATGAGATACACTTCAGCATGTGGGTGTAGTGAATGAGATACACTTCAACATCTGGGTGTAGTGAATGAGATACACTTCAACATCGGGGTGTAGTGAATGAGATACACTTCAACATCTGGGTGTAGTGAATGAGATACACTTCAGCATGTGGGTGTAGTGAATGAGATACACTTCAGCATGTGGGTGTAGTGAATGAGATACACTTCAGCATGTCGGTGTAGTGAATGAGATACACTTCAGCATCTGGGTGTAGTGAATGAGATACACTTCAGCATCTGGGTGTAGTGAATGAGATACACTTCAGCATCTGGGTGTAGTGAATGAGATACACTTCAGCATGTGGGTGTAGTGAATGAGATACACTTCAGCATGTGGGTGTAGTGAATGAGATACACTTCAGCATGTGGGTGTAGTGAATGAGATACACTTCAGCATGTGGGTGTAGTGAATGAGATACACTTCAGCATGTGGGTGTAGTGAATGAGATACACTTCAGCATGTGGGTGTAGTGAATGAGATACACTTCAGCATCTGGGTGTAGTGAATGAGATACACTTCAGCATCTGGGTGTAGTGAATGAGATGCACTTCAGCATCTGGGTGTAGTGAATGAGATACACTTCAACATCTGGGTGTAGTGAATGAGATACACTTCATGATCTGGGTGTAGTGAATGAGATACACTTCAGCATCTGGGTGTAGTGAATGAGATACACTTCAGCATGTCGGTGTAGTGAATGAGATACACTTCAACATCTGGGTGTAGTGAATGAGATACACTTCAACATCTAGGTGTAGTGAATGAGATAGCGAATATGATTCTTCAAATATTTGAAGGGTTGAGAAATAAGGTTCTGGCCTTCAAAAATCTGGATTATATAGAAAAATATGAATGTAAATGTTTTCAGTTATCTGGTATAAGAATATATGTTAACATGTGAACATTTAAGTATTCGGATTAGGCAAAAATAGTATTCTTTTATGAATTCCTTTCTGAAATAAATAAGAATAGGTGGAAATCCGAATAAGCGCAAAAGAACGAATAAATCTTTGCTCGCGTTGCACAAAAGAGCCGAACCTGGGTTCGGAATTTTTCGAAGCGAATGCTCTTGCCCAGCGAGCCAGACCAGCCAACCGCAGCAACCACATCTCTTAAGTCGTTTTTTTCCGTTATTGGCTCAGTTTTCCGGCTCTCTAGCCCCTTCTAATCAACCTTAATTGAGTTCGTTATTCCTGCAGCTCTCTGATTGGTCCGTTTCCGGTCCCCCGTTTTACCACGGTGCCTTCCGTCCATTCCTTACTGCTTGCGTCTCCTTGACTGCCGCTTGGCCGCCCCTCGGGCAAGACTGCCGCTTGGCCGCCCCTCGGGCAAGACTGCCGCTTGGACGCCCCTCGGGCAAGACTGCCGCTTGGCCGCCCCTCAGACAAGACTGCCGCTTGGCCGCCACTCAGACAAGACTGCCGCTTGGCCGCCCCTCAGACAAGACTGCCGCTTGGCCGCCCCTCAGACAAGACTGCCGCTTGGCCGCCCCTCAGACAAGACTGCCGCTTGGCCGCCCCTCAGACAAGACTGCCGCTTGGCCGCCCCTCAGACAAGACTGCCGCTTGGCCGCCCCTCAGACAAGACTGCCGCTTGGCCGCCACTCAGACAAGACTGCCGCTTGGCCGCCACTCAGACAAGACTGCCGCTTGGCCGCCACTCAGACAAGACTGCCGCTTGGCCGCCACTCAGACAAGACTGCCGCTTGGCCGCCACTCAGACAAGACTGCCGCTTGGCCGCCACTCAGACAAGACTGCCGCTTGGCCGCCACTCAGACAAGACTGCCGCTTGGCCGCCACTCAGACAAGACTGCCGCTTGGCCGCCACTCAGACAAGACTGCCGCTTGGCCGCCACTCAGACAAGACTGCCGCTTGGCCGCCACTCAGACAAGACTGCCGCTTGGCCGCCACTCAGACAAGACTGCCGCTTGGCCGCCACTCAGACAAGACTGCCGCTTGGCCGCCACTCAGACAAGACTGCCGCTTGGCCGCCACTCAGACAAGACTGCCGCTTGGCCGCCACTCAGACAAGACTGCCGCTTGGCCGCCCCTCAGACAAGACTGCCGCTTGGCCGCCCCTCAGACAAGACTGCCGCTTGGCCGCCCCTCAGACAAGACTGCCGCTTGGCCGCCCCTCAGACAAGACTGCCGCTTGGCCGCCCCTCAGACAAGACTGTCGCTTGGCCGCCCCTCAGACAAGACTGCCGCTTGGCCGCCCCTCAGACAAGACTGCCGCTTGGCCGCCCCTCAGACAAGACTGCCGCTTGGCCGCCCCTCAGACAAGACTGCCGCTTGGCCGCCCCTCAGACAAGACTGGCGCTTGGCCGCCCCTCAGACAAGACTGCCGCTTGGCCGCCCCTCAGACAAGACTGCCGCTTGGCCGCCCCTCAGACAAGACTGCCGCTTGGCCGCCCCTCAGACAAGACTGCCGCTTGGCCGCCCCTCAGACAAGACTGCCGCTTGGCCGCCCCTCAGACAAGACTGCCGCTTGGCCGCCCCTCAGACAAGACTGCCGCTTGGCCGCCCCTCAGACAAGACTGCCGCTTGGCCGCCCCTCAGACAAGACTGCCGCTTGGCCGCCCCTCAGACAAGACTGCCGCTTGGCCGCCCCTCAGACAAGACTGCCGCTTGGCCGCCCCTCAGACAAGACTGCCGCTTGGCCGCCCCTCAGACAAGACTGCCGCTTGGCCGCCCCTCAGACAAGACTGCCGCTTGGCCGCCCCTCAGACAAGACTGCCGCTTGGCCGCCACTCAGACAAGACTGCCGCTTGGCCGCCACTCAGACAAGACTGCCGCTTGGCCGCCACTCAGACAAGACTGCCGCTTGGCCGCCACTCAGACAAGACTGCCGCTTGGCCGCCACTCAGACAAGACTGCCGCTTGGCCGCCACTCAGACAAGACTGCCGCTTGGCCGCCACTCAGACAAGACTGCCGCTTGGCCGCCACTCAGACAAGACTGCCGCTTGGCCGCCACTCAGACAAGACTGCCGCTTGGCCGCCACTCAGACAAGACTGCCGCTTGGCCGCCACTCAGACAAGACTGCCGCTTGGCCGCCACTCAGACAAGACTGCCGCTTGGCCGCCACTCAGACAAGACTGCCGCTTGGCCGCCACTCAGACAAGACTGCCGCTTGGCCGCCACTCAGACAAGACTGCCGCTTGGCCGCCACTCAGACAAGACTGCCGCTTGGCCGCCACTCAGACAAGACTGCCGCTTGGCCGCCACTCAGACAAGACTGCCGCTTGGCCGCCACTCAGACAAGACTGCCGCTTGGCCGCCACTCAGACAAGACTGCCGCTTGGCCGCCACTCAGACAAGACTGCCGCTTGGCCGCCACTCAGACAACTCTCGTTGGTTCCGATTAAATTTTTTTGTGGTTCTTTGTTCCGAGTCTGAAGCTAGTTAGGTTGTGTGTCTTATTTGTTTGTTTGTTTGTTTACATGTTTTGCTCACTGTTTCCGAACAGACTTCCAGCAGCTGCTGCGTCCAGCCAGGCCACCTTCCAGCAGCTGCTGTGTTCACCCAGGCCACCTTCCAGCAGCTGCTGTGTTCACCCAGGCCACCTTCCAGCAGCTGCTGTGTTCACCCAGCCCACCTTCCAGCAGCTGCTGTGTTCACCCAGGCCACCTTCCAGCAGCTGCTGTGTTCACCCAGGCCACCTTCCAGCAGCTGCTGTGTTCACCCAGCCCACCTTCCAGCAGCTGCTGTGTTCACCCAGCCCACCTTCCAGCAGCTGCTGTGTTCACCCAGGCCACCTTCCAGCAGCTGCTGTGTTCACCCAGGCCACCTTCCAGCAGCTGCTGTGTTCACCCAGGCCACCTTCCAGCGGCTGCTGTGTTCACCCAGGCCACCTTCCAGCGGCTGCTGTGTTCACCCAGGCCACCTTCCAGCGGCTGCTGTGTTCACCCAGGCCACCTTCCAGCGGCTGCTGTGTTCACCCAGGCCACCTTCCAGCGGCTGCTGTGTTCACCCAGGCCACCTTCCAGCGGCTGCTGTGTTCACCCAGGCCACCTTCCAGCGGCTGCTGTGTTCACCCAGGCCACCTTCCAGCGGCTGCTGTGTTCACCCAGGCCACCTTCCAGCGGCTGCTGTGTTCACCCAGGCCACCTTCCAGCGGCTGCTGTGTTCACCCAGGCCACCTTCCAGCGGCTGCTGTGTTCACCCAGGCCACCTTCCAGCAGCTGCTGTGTTCACCCAGGCCACCTTCCAGCGGCTGCTGTGTTCACCCAGGCCACCTTCCAGCGGCTGCTGTGTTCACCCAGGCCACCTTCCAGCGGCTGCTGTGTTCACCCAGGCCACCTTCCAGCAGCTGCTGTGTTGAGTCAGCCCACCTTCCAGCAGCTGCTGTGTTGAGTCAGCCCACCTTCCAGCAGCTGCTGTGTTGAGTCAGCCCACCTTCCAGCAGCTGCTGTGTTGAGTCAGCCCACCTTCCAGCAGCTGCTGTGTTGAGTCAGCCCACCTTCCAGCAGCTGCTGTGTTGAGTCAGCCCACCTTCCAGCAGCTGCTGTGTTGAGTCAGCCCACCTTCCAGCAGCTGCTGTGTTGAGTCAGCCCACCTTCCAGCAGCTGCTGTGTTGAGTCAGCCCACCTTCCAGCAGCTGCTGTGTTGAGTCAGCCCACCTTCCAGCAGCTGCTGTGTTGAGTCAGCCCACCTTCCAGCAGCTGCTGTGTTGAGTCAGCCCACCTTCCAGCAGCTGCTGTGTTGAGTCAGCCCACCTTCCAGCAGCTGCTGCGTCCAGTCAGCCCACCTTCCAGCAGCTGCTGCGTCCAGTCAGCCCACCTTCCAGCAGCTGCTGCGTCCAGTCAGCCCACCTTCCAGCAGCTGCTGCGTCCAGTCAGCCCACCTTCCAGCAGCTGCTGCGTCCAGTCAGCCCACCTTCCAGCAGCTGCTGCGTCCAGTCAGCCCACCTTCCAGCAGCTGCTGTGTTCACCCAGGCCACCTTCCAGCAGCTGCTGTGTTCACCCAGGCCACCTTCCAGCAGCTGCTGTGTTCACCCAGGCCACCTTCCAGCAGCTGCTGTGTTCACCCAGGCCACCTTCCAGCAGCTGCTGTGTTCACCCAGGCCACCTTCCAGCAGCTGCTGTGTTCACCCAGGCCACCTTCCAGCAGCTGCTGTGTTCACCCAGGCCACCTTCCAGCAGCTGCTGCGTCCAGTCAGCCCACCTTCCAGCAGCTGCTGTGTTGAGTCAGCCCACCTTCCAGCAGCTGCGTCCAGTCAGCCCACCTTCCAGCTGCTGCGTCCAGTCAGCCCACCTTCCAGCAGCTGCTGTGTTGAGTCAGCCCACCTTCCAGCAGCTGCTGTGTTGAGTCAGCCCACCTTCCAGCAGCTGCTGTGTTGAGTCAGCCCACCTTCCAGCAGCTGCTGTGTTGAGTCAGCCCACCTTCCAGCAGCTGCTGTGTTGAGTCAGCCCACCTTCCAGCAGCTGCTGTGTTGAGTCAGCCCACCTTCCAGCAGCTGCTGTGTTGAGTCAGCCCACCTTCCAGCAGCTGCTGTGTTCACCCAGGCCACCTTCCAGCAGCTGCTGTGTTCACCCAGGCCACCTTCCAGCAGCTGCTGTGTTCACCCAGGCCACCTTCCAGCAGCTGCTGTGTTCACCCAGGCCACCTTCCAGCAGCTGCTGTGTTCACCCAGGCCACCTTCCAGCAGCTGCTGTGTTCACCCAGGCCACCTTCCAGCAGCTGCTGTGTTCACCCAGGCCACCTTCCAGCAGCTGCTGTGTTCACCCAGGCCACCTTCCAGCAGCTGCTGTGTTCACCCAGGCCACCTTCCAGCAGCTGCTGTGTTCACCCAGGCCACCTTCCAGCAGCTGCTGTGTTCACCCAGGCCACCTTCCAGCAGCTGCTGTGTTCACCCAGCCCACCTTGGAAAGAAACATCAGAATGATTCTCCGCTCAACTATGACATACAAGCGTTGCCCGGCGTCTGTTTGTTTGTTTGGTGGTGAGCATTTTGGGTGGTGGTGTTTACATCCGGGGTTCCTCCACTTCCACCTTGTCTTGTAAACAATCCCCAGATTAACGTGTTGTAAACAATCCCCAGATTATCGTGTTGTAAACAATCCCCAGATTATCGTGTTGTAAACAGTCCCCAGATTAACGTGTTGTAAACAATCCCCAGATTAACGTATTGTAAACAGTCCCCAGATTAACGTATTGTAAACAGTCCCCAGATTAACGTATTGTAAACAATCCCCAGATTAACGTATTGTAAACAAGCCCCAGATTAACGTATTGTAAACAAGCCCCAGATTAACGTATTGTAAACAATCCCCAGATTAACGTATTGTAAACAAGCCCCAGATTAACGTATTGTAAACAAGCCCCAGATTAACGTATTGTAAACAAGCCCCAATTAAGGTAGCAACTCATGGGGTCAAGCCGAACTCGTACCCTTCCCTCCTAAGCTAGTCGACCAACTTGTCCTCTTAAAAAGAACGTCGCTTTTGGTCATTTGCCCGTATGGCCGAATATGGACGTTATTTGAAAATGAAAATAAATTGAAAATAAATTTGGATTTTTTTTTTCAACAACAGTAAGTTAAGGGTCCTCTGATAGGTTAGGTGGGCAGGAAATTCTCATAAAGTTTCAAAACGTTATGAAAAACGTTAATTGAAAGTTCCTCTTCTAAGCTGTCCGAGTAAGCCGGACGACTCAAACAAAAAACGGAACAGTTCGTCACTTTTGTGAGTCGATTTCATTTCAAATTACGTCCAAATTTGGCCATAGTGCCGCGCATACCAGCCAAAAGTGACGTTATTTTTAAGAGGACGGGTTGAGCCGACAGCGGGTTAAATAAGGACAAAAATTGTGGAAAGCTGCAATAAGTTTTATCGTCTTCGTAATAAGGTCCTTGATAACAATAATTTTGCACCCCCTCAAACGCTCCTGACTTGGCCGCCGTCGTGAACATAAATGGTGGCCAAAAATTTTTTTTTGTAAATATCTCGCTTAGAGCTCACTTTAGGAAAAACTGTGTCAATATATAACATAACTTACATACAGTTGTCTACAAAACATGTTCAATACATGTTTCTAGTGTGTAACAGTGTTTTGACGCCAGATAATAATAATAATAATAAAATAATAATTTTTATTTAGGTAAGGTACATACATAAAGAGATTTTACAAAGTTTGTTGGCTTTATAGATAGAGCTAGTACATACAATGCCTAAAGCCACTATTACGCAAAGCGTTTCGGGCAGGAAAAACATTAATGACTAAAGCTTAAAACTAATGGGAAAAAGAATAAAATGTGTTGAGAACAAATAAAAATAGAGGTAAAAGAGGGGGGAACATTGTTGAAAAAGCAGCACAAATACAATTACAAATTATTACAGAAAATTACATTCAAACAACGTTGATTTGAAAAAAAAAAAAAAAAAAAAAAAAACATACATGGGTTGACAACAGAGGGGTAAGGTAGGTTACAGAGAATTTATTAGGTATAGCTTCGTTTTTAACTTAAACTGGTTGAGAGAGGTACAGTCTTTAACATGGTTGGGAAGGTCATTCCACATTCTGGGCCCCTTGATTTGTAGAGCATTTCTGGTTTGATTAAGTCGTACTCTAGGAATATCAAAACTGTATTTATTTCTGGTGTGGTGCTCATGGGTTCTGTTACAACCTTCTATGAAGCTTTTGAGATCAGGATTGGCATTATAGTTTAGCGTTTTATATATGTATAATACACATGAGAGAATGTGCAGTGACTTAATGTCTAACATATTCAGAGATTTGAGTAGGGGTACCGAGTGATGTCTAAGGCCAGAATTGGATATTGTCCTAATAGCAGCTTTGTGTTGAGTAATTAGAGGACGTAAGTGATTTTGGGTAGTAGAGCCCCAAGCACAAATACCATAGTTGAGATATGGATAGATAAGGGAGTAATAGAGAGTCACCAGGGCAGGGCGTGGTACATAATATCTGATCTTAGAAAGAATGCCCACAGTTTTTGAAACTTTTTTTGATATGTTTAGAATGTGTCCCTGGAAATTCAGCTTCTGGTCAATGAGAATGCCAAGGAATTTGCCATCTAATTTGTTACAAATTTGGGTATTGTTTATTTTGAGATTTATTTGATTAGAGGATTTATTGCCAAACAGAATATAGAAGGTTTTGTCAATGTTAAGGGTGAGTTTGTTGGCAGTTAGCCACAGATGGACTTTATTTAGCTCAGTATTTACTGTGGCATTTAGAGCAAGGGGATCAGGACTGGAGTAAATGAAGGTTGTGTCGTCAGCAAATAGAATTGGTTTGAGGTGTTGGGAGGCATTTGGAAGGTCATTAATGTAGATGAGAAAGAGGAGAGGGCCAAGTATGCTGCCCTAGGGAACACCAATGTTGATGGGTAGGGTGGGAGAAATTGTATTATTCACAGAAACACATTGGAGCCTGTCAGTAAGGTAGGATTTGAGGTATTGCAGGGAGTGTCCTCTGACACCATAATGATGTAATTTAAGAAGAAGGTTTTGGTGGTTGGCAGTATCGAAAGCTTTACGCAGGTCCACAAATAACCCAACAGGGAACTCATTTCTATCAAGAGCTGTATGAATCGAGTTAAGCATACTAATAAGTGCATCGTTAGTGCTTTTTTTGGGCCTGAAGCCATATTGGCAAGGGCTAAGTATATTGAGTTTGGCTAGATATGAGTAAAGCTGCTTATAGATTAGTTTTTCAAAAATTTTTGACAAGTTTGGCAGGATTGATATAGGTCTGTAGTTGTTAACATCTGTGAGATCACCACATTTGTGGACAGGCGTTACTCTCGCTTTTTTTAGAATATCTGGAAAGGTTTGGAGTTTAAGTGACTTGTTGAAGAGCAGAGCAATAGCAGGGGCTAAAGATCTGGAGGCTTTTTTGTTGATTAAAGTTGGTATCTCCTCAAGGGCACCAGACTTGGTTTTAAGGGAAAGGATTATCTCATTGACGTCAGTGGAATTAATAGGCTTTAGGTACAGAGACTGTGGATAGTTACCTGTAAGATAGTCCTTAATGTCAGTACTGGAAGATGGAATATCATTAGCAAGGGATGAACCAATGGAAGAGAAGAACCTATTGAACTCAATGGCAGAATCAGAGGCTGAAAGCTGACCATCGTTATTAGACAGCAGAGTCGGTTTGTTATTTAAAGACTTCTTTGATCCCAATATTTGTGAAATTGTTCTCCAAGTTTGTTTAATGTTGCTCTTTATTTGGGTAAATTTATCTTCGTAGTATTTAGTTTTGGCTCGTCTAATTATCTTAGATAGCAATAATGAGTAATTCTTTGAGAATTCTTTGGAGACAATTCCTAACCTATACTTCTTCTCAAGGTCATGTTTTTTATTAATAGATTTAAGTATTCCCTTTGTAAGCCAGGGATTGTTAAGCCTTTTGGTTGTGACTTGTTTTGTAAGCATAGGACAGTGGGTATTATAAAGGCTAAGAGTTTTTTGAAGAAAAGATTGCACTGCTAGGTTGATGTCCTCTATGTTACCTAACTCGGACTCCCTGTTGACATTATCAGTAGCAGTTATAAAATTGTCTATAGCAGTTTCATTGTGTAGTCTAAAACGTATCTCTCTTGACTCAAGAGGTGGTTTGCTAATGTTAGTTAAGAGAAATGTGGGGTAATGGTCTGTAGTGCTATCGGTGAATATACCTGAAGTAAGCGGAGAGGTTATGTTTGTCCAGATGTGATCTAGAGTCGTGGCAGTGCTATCAGTGATTCTAGTAGGTCTAGTGATTAAGGGTATGATGAAGCAGGAATTCATACAGTTGAGGAAGCTAACAGCAGTTGGGTGTTCTGGCTCGCAGAGGTCAGTATTAAAGTCCCTTGCGATAATTAGGTGGTTTTTGTTCAGTCTGTTATCAAGTATTAGATTTCTAAGGTTTGAGTTGAATTCGGACACATCAGTGTTAGGAATTCTATAAACTGCACCCACAGACAGGACAGACTCGGCACCCTTGACTCTGAAGCTGGCGAAGATATACTCCCCATAGCAGTCTCTAGTTCTAATTTCTTTTAAGCATGTTAGTTCTTGGTGGTAGTAAAGAGCAGTGCCACCACCTCTCTGAAGTTGACGACAGTTGTGAATTGCTGAGTAGTTAGGCATGTTAAAGAGTTGAGTAGTATCCTCTTTCAACCATGTTTCAGTAAGTATAATAAAAAAGAATTTGTGGTCAATAGCTTCAATCAAGGCACTAACATCATCGAAGTGTTTACCTAGGGATCTAACGTTCAAATTGATTACAGAGATATTGTGATTATGAGTTAATACATTTTTTACATCATGTGCTGCAAAATATCTGCAATTTAGATCATTAAAGTGATTGTCATAGATAGTGGATAAGAGGTTAAGTTCTGGGAACTTAGATAAGATAAGATGTGCGAGAATGTTCGCACCATTTTCTCATGGCTGACATTACCTAATACAACTTAGACAATTATCTTGTGTTGTTCTGTGTTGTGGCTGAGGACAGACAGCGACAGCTGACAGGCGGAGTTACCACCCTTAATGAACCCAAGTGCAGATGATGAGTCATAATAACGTGGCTAAAATATGTTGATCAGTCGATTGTGTCGATCACAATCGACTTGAGAATGGTCCAGGACGGACCGAAACGTCGTCGTCCCTTCATTTTCTAGTGTGTGGTCTGGCGACCCCAAGTGCATATCCTTGATGAAGTTATCAGTAGTCGTTGCCTGACCAGTTACTACTGCATGTTTAGAAATATTATTGCCTCCTTGACACCTTTGATTCTCATGTTAAGGACAATGTTAATAATATATATTATTAACATTGTATAGTCCTTGTATAGTAGGGACCTCGTGGCCTGGTGGATAGCGCGCAGGACTCGTAATTCTGTGGCGCGGGTTCGATTCCCGCACGAGGCAGAAACAAATGGGGAAAGATTCTTTCACCCTGAATGCCCCTGTTACCTAGCAGTAAATAGGTACCTGGGTGTTAGTCAGCTGTCACGGGCTGCTTCCTGGGGGTGGAGGCCTGGTCGAAGACCGGGCCGCGGGGACACTAAAGCCCCGAAATCATCTCAAGATAACCTCAAGATAGTCTCCCATATACAATATAGTCTCCCATCACTCGCCTTTGATGGAACACATCTTAATCACAGGAATATAATCAAAACTAGTAGGGTTGTTTCGTAGAGTAATTTGAAGATACAGGTGAGTGAAAGTGAAGCTTCTGTTTATTCCCACCTCTGTGTTATTTCTCCTTCTGGCACTATCTTCAGATCTTGAGATGATTTCGGGGCTTAGTGGCGCCGCGGCTCGGTCCTCGACCAGGCCTCCACCCCCCCAGGAAGCAGCCCGTGACAGCTGACTAACACCCAGGTACCTATTTTACTGCTAGGTAACAGGGGCATAGGGTGAAAGAAACTCTGCCCATTGTTTCTCTCCGGCGCCCTGGATCGAACCCGGGACCACAGGATCACGCGTCCAGTGTTCTCTCCGCTCAGCCACCGGCACTAGCAAGTTTTGTAACATTGTATCAATGGGTTCATCGCATTCCTCTTCATTAATATTTATTTCAGAGTTTGAACATGATAAGCTCTTGCATGAACCATCTTGAATATCAGAGATCATTGTGATCCCGCCCTTCCACAGCTACACGTGGCTGTCGTGCAACCTTTGTGGCATTTGCAGGATATAACATTGAGCAGCTCTGAAAGACCAGGGGCCAGATTCATGAAGCAGTTACGTAAGCACTTACGAACGTGTACATCTTTACTCAATCTTTGACGGTTTTGGTTATATTTATTACACAGTTTACAAGCATGCAAATTTCCCAATCAACTGTTGTTATTGTTATAAACAGCCTCCTGGTGCTTCGGAGCTCATTAACTGTTTAATAATTGTAAACAAAGCCGCCAAAGATTGAGAAAAGATGGACAGGTTCGTAAGTGCTTGCGTAACTGCTTCGTGAATCTGGCCCCAGGTTCTTTAGCTGTGGTGATGGAGCCCAGACCTTTTGCAGTTGTGTTCCAGCCTCATTGTATAGGGGGCAAGACATTTCCCAACCACTTGTGAACTTGGTGATACGTACGTGAGGAATGAAATCCAGCTGTAGCGTCTGTGGGAGGCAAGGAAGCCAAAGTCAATTTACTTGTGCTCAGTGATTTAGCAAAACATTAATATCTCATGTCACAGAGGGACTCGCATTCATTATTCCCATACAACTGACAAATTAAAGCTTTTCCTGCTTCAGCAATCTTTGCAGGTTCAACAGACGGTTCCTGAAACACTGCAACAACTTCTTGAAGTTCTTCATGCTCGTCCTGCACTTTTATGACCTTCAGTGTATGACCCTGTGTGTCAACAGCAGTAGTGGTAGTATCAGTCCCACTAAGTGCTGGCAAGAAAAGAATGTTGTCCATGATGACTGGTGCACACTTCATGGCGGCTGGCGTGTGTACACTTGGTTCTGTGTCTTTAATTTGTCTTGTTTTAAGAGGTTTATGTTGGTGTTTAATGCAGCCAGAGTTGTGAGCTTTACCTCAGGCCTGGGACTACCCGGCCAGAGCAATGCCAGAGTTGGTTGGACGCCAAGGGAATGGGGATGATCTGATCCTTCCAAACCATTACCTATCTTACTCTCCTTCCTGACCTAGCCACATCACTTGGGGTGGACGGTAGAGCGACTGTCTCGCTTCATGCAGGTCGGCGTTCAATCCCCGACCGTCCAAGTGTTGGGCACCATTCCTTACCCCCCGTCCCATCCCAAATCCTTATCCTGACCCCTTCCCAGTGCTATATAGTCGTTATGGGTTGGCGCTTTCTCCTGATAGTTCCCCCTCCTTTCCTTCCTAACCTAGAGTTAGGTAAAGGTGTGGAAGGTTTACAGTAGTTTACACTTGGTCCACTGTGCTACCACTTACGGATCCTGTACTTCTCTCCTCAATTATAGCGGCTTTGTGTACAATTATCTAACAGTTTCTGTGCTCCGAAGCACTAAGGAACTATTTATGACAAAAATAATTTTTGGTTGTGAAGTTTCGGAACTCGTAGACTGTTTAAAACATGTAAGCACAGCCGAATGGTTAAATAAAGACGCACATTATACACAGAAATCACAATAGCCTGATGCATCAAATGAACAAATCCACAAGGGCCGTGATGAGGGCCGCGTCTGGGATCATCCCGGTCGTAGGTTCGAACCCTCATCATGGCCCTTGTGGATTTGTTAATTAAAATACGCACATATTTCGTAACCAGTTGTATAAGTGACTAGTTGTGGCCCTGGAGGCATGGCCGCAAGGGTCAGTGTTGCTACCACCTCCATGTGAGGCAAGATCTGTGCTATGATACACAGGTTCCGGGCCCGATAAGCAAAAGGGGTTTACCCTGCAATATTGAGGGAGACACCAGAGCACCCGGCTTTATTGCACAGTGTTCAGGCCAGACTGTGTCTCTCCTTGCACCCTCACAGTGTCCTGGCCAGACTGTGTCTCCTTGCTCCCTCACAGTGTCCTGGCCAGACTGTGTCTCCTTGCTCCCTCACAGTGTCCTGGCCAGACTGTGTCTCCTTGCTCCCTCACAGTGTCCTGGCCAGACTGTGTCTCCTTGCACCCTCACAGTGCTCTGGCCAGACTGTGTCTCCTTGCACCCTCACAGTGTCCTGGCCAGACTGTGTCTCCTTGCTCCCTCACAGTGTCCTGGCCAGACTGTGTCTCCTTGCTCCCTCACAGTGTCCTGGCCAGACTGTCTCTCTCCTTGCTCCCTCACAGTGTCCTGGCCAGACTGTCTCTCTCCTTGCTCCCTCACAGTGTCCTGGCCAGACTGTCTCCCCTTGCACCCTCACAGTGTCCTGGCCAGACTGTGTGTCTCCTTGCTCCCTCACAGTGCTCTGGCCAGACTGTGTCTCCTTGCTCCCTCACAGTGTCCTGGCCAGACTGTGTCTCCTTGCTCCCTCACAGTGTCCTGGCCAGACTGTGTCTCCTTGCTCCCTCACAGTGTCCTGGCCAGACTGTGTCTCCTTGCTCCCTCACAGTGTCCTGGCCAGACTGTGTCTTCTTGCTCCCTCACAGTGTCCTGGCCAGACTGTGTCTTCTTGCACCCTCACAGTGTCCTGGCCAGACTGTGTCTTCTTGCTCCCTCACATCCTATTTGTGTGTTGGACACTGGACACTGCATGTGTTGGACACTGCGTGTGCTGGACACTGGACACTGCGAGTGTTGGACACTGGACACTGCGTGTGTTGGACACTGGACACTGCGTGTGTTGGACACTGGACACTGCGTGTGTTGGACACTGCGTGTGCTGGACACTGAACACTGCGAGTGTTGGACACTGCGTGTGTTGGACACTGCGTGTGCTGGACACTGGACACTGCGAGTGTTGGACACTGCGTGTGCTGGACACTGGACACTGCGTGTGTTGGACACTGGACATTGGACGTGTTGGACACAGTTGGTCGACAACATAACTAGGTCGGTTAATTCAGTCCCGTCCGCCTCCTTGTACCATTGATGGCCAGAGATCGTCATTAGACCTTCCACTAAGCTCGCTCTCTTTCTCTCTCTCTCTCTCTCTCTCTCTCTCTCTCTCTCTCTCTCTCTCTCTCTCTCTCTCTCTCTCTCTCTCTCTCTCTCTCTCTCTCTCTCTCTCCCCCCCCCCTCCCCCTCCCCCCCCCCGACACCAAACAAGAAAGAGTACAGGCAGCAGTCCGCAACAAAGACAACAATTAAAACAAACAATGGAAAAAAACAAACAAAGTGGAGGTAGGAATGATCCACACTCTGGGATCCATGTTTGGAAATCATTATTAAGGCTTGTGCCACTACTCTCATTTATCACCCTCTTCCTTGTCACCATTCCTTCAACCCGCCCTTTTCCTCCATTTCGGCCTCTCCCATTTTCTCATATTTTCCGTATCGTCTGTCCTCTGCCGTCTATTGTCTTTCGTTTATAATTTCTTTTCTATTCTCTGTAGTCTCCTGTCATTTGTTTAATTTTGTCTGTCCAGTCGTTTTGTTGTTATCATCTATCCTATAGTAAGTGTTATCTGTCGTCCTTCTGTCTACGCCCATTCTGTTGATAATTATCTTTCCTATCTTCCTTGTGCTCTTCCTTCCTCCGCCTCTGTTGCATTACCTGTTTTCCTAGCGTTCCTTCCTTTTTTCTCCTCCCACTTTTCCTACTTCCCTCCTTTTCCACTATTTCTCTCTTCCCTTTTTACACCGTTTGGCCCATTCTTTTTTTTTTGTATATATTATCTCACCCGCTCTCTCACTATTTCACCTCTCAGTTTAAATTTCCATCCATCATTCACCCCTCTTCTTTTATTCATTTCATTCTCTCTCTCTCTCTCTCTCTCTCTCTCTCTCTCTCTCTCTCTCTCTCTCTCTCTCTCTCTCGTTTCTATCTTCCCATTTGTCCACAAATTCTGCGTGGCTATTACCCCCCACTGAGGTCCTCACCTTAACCACAACCCCCCCACAACCCCCCCATACCCACAACCCCCCCCATACCCACAACCCCCCCCACATCCACAACCCCCCCCCACACCCACAACCCCCCCCACACCCACAACCCCCCCCCCACACCCACAACCCCCCCACACCCACAGCCCCCCCCACACCCACAACCCCCCCCCACACCCACAACCCCCCTCACACCCACAACCCCCCCCCCACACCCACAACCCCCCCCCACAACCCCCCCCCACAACCCCCCCCCACACCCACAACCCCCCCCCACACCCACAACCCCCCCCCCACACCCACAACCCCCCCCACACCCACAACCCCCCCCCACACCCACAACCCCCCCCCACCCGCAACCCCCCCCACACCCACAACCCCCCCACACCCACAACCCCCCCACACCCACAACCCCCACAACCCCTCACTGACAACCCCCACAACCCCTCACTGACAACCCCCACACCCACAACCCCCACACCCACAATCATGAGCAGAACACAACCGGCATAGTACCACATAAGAGAAGGACACCCCCCCCCCCCCGCTAAGTGGTCACCTCGACGGCCCAGGAGCTGGAGCCCGCAGATGACAGTAGCGGCCCCCTTGTCAGTAACACAGTTAGCAACAAGCACTGCCGCACCGTCGCTGCCGTGAACCTCGCACCGTTAGCTTCGTTAGTGAATGCTAAAAAAAAGTATTGTTTCACCTGCGACGATCGTTAGGTAAACGATCCTCTGAGACGAGTGACGGACTTAGGATAAAATTGTCATTTCATATTGTAATGCTCGTTGCCCACATAAGGGGGAGAGAGAGAGAGAGAGAGAGAGAGAGAGAGAGAGACAGAGACAGAGAGACAGACAGAGACAGACAGAGACAGACAGAGACAGACAGACAGAGACAGACAGACAGAGACAGACAGACAGACAGAGACAGACAGACAGAGACAGACAGACAGAGACAGACAGACAGAGACAGACAGACAGAGACAGACAGACAGAGACAGACAGACAGAGACAGACAGACAGAGACAGACAGACAGAGACAGACAGACAGAGACAGACAGACAGAGACAGACAGACAGAGACAGACAGACAGAGACAGACAGACAGAGACAGACAGACAGAGACAGACAGACAGAGACAGACAGACAGACAGAGACAGACAGACAGACAGAGACAGACAGACAGACAGAGACAGACAGACAGACAGAGACAGACAGACAGACAGAGACAGACAGACAGACAGAGACAGACAGACAGACAGAGACAGACAGACAGACAGAGACAGACAGACAGACAGAGACAGACAGACAGACAGAGACAGACAGACAGAGACAGACAGACAGACAGAGACAGACAGACAGACAGAGACAGACAGACAGACAGAGACAGACAGACAGACAGAGACAGACAGACAGACAGAGACAGACAGACAGACAGAGACAGACAGACAGACAGAGACAGACAGACAGACAGAGACAGACAGACAGAGACAGACAGACAGAGCAGACATTAAATGCGAACTATTTAAATATCAACATTTATGCATGTGGTGACGGTAGAGTCAGAGGTGAATGAGGTCCCAGTGAATGTACTCAAAGGATTCTCTATTATTTAAAATTCCATATTATCCATTTCTATATATTCATTATTATTCAATGGTCTATATTATTTTTTCATTATACTGAATTTCTTATTTTCCATTATTCTATAATTATATATATGGACAATAGTCTGACCTTTTGCTATTTTTTCTGCAGGAACCAGGAGCTCCAGTCCAACTCTCAGGCAGCCATCATCAGGGTCGCAACACCCACGCCCACGCCCACACTGGCTCAGCACCACCCCACGCCCACGCCAGCACCACGCCCACGCCAGCCCCACACACACACACACACACACACACACACACACACACACACACACACACACACACACGGCCGTGCATCAAAATAATCCTCCCCAAACCTGTACATCTTTCTAACTTTCCCTTAGTGCTGACGCCATAAGCCCTCAAAAGTACCAACACTAGTTTATATTCTCGGCCTTCTGTGCTCACCCCCTTCCATCCTCTCTCTCTCTCTCTCTCTCTCTCTCTCTCTCTCTCTCTCTCTCTCTCTCTCTCTCTCTCTCTCTCTCTCTCTCTCTCTCTCTCTCTCTCTCTCTCAAACTTCAACGTCAACGTCTTTTAAGATGTGATACCTCACCTGTCTCGCTCACAACCTGGCTCCTTGAGGACCTGCCACGGTCTAGGAGTTCGTGCCTAGGGGCTTGTGTCTGGGGGCTTGTGTCTGGGGGCTTGTGTCTGGGGGCTTGTGTCTGGGGGCTTGTGTCTGGGGGCTTGTGTCTGGGGGCTTGTGTCTGGGGGCTTGTGTTTGGGGGGCTTGTGTCTGGGGGGCTTGTGTCTAGGGGCTTGTATCTGGGGGCTTGTGTTTGGGGGGCTTGTGTCTGGGGGCTTGTGTCTGGGGGCTTGTGTTTGGGGGGCTTGTGTCTGGGGGGCTTGTGTCTGGGGGCTTGTGTCTGGGGGGCTTGTGTCTGGGGGGCTTGTGTCTGGGGGGGCTTGTGTCTGGGGGGGCTTGTGTCTGGGGGGCTTGTGTCTGGGGGCTTGTGTCTGGAGGGCCTGTGTCTGGGGGGCCTGTGTCTGGGGGGCTTGTGTCTGGGGGGCTTGTGTCTGGGGGGCTTGTGTCTGGGGGGCTTGTGTCTGGAGGGCTTGTGTCTGGGGGGCTTGTGTCTGGGGGGCTTGTGTCTGGGGGGCTTGTGTCTGGGGGCTTGTGTCTGGGGGGCTTGTGTCTGGGGGGCTTGTGTCTGGGGGCTTGTGTCTGGGGGGCTTGTGTCTGGGGGGCCTGTGTCTGGGGGGCTTGTGTCTGGAGGGCCTGTGTCTGGGGGCTTGTGTCTGAGGGCTTGTATCTGAGGGCTTGTGTCTGGGGGCTTGTGTCTGGGGGCCTGTGTCTGCGGGCCTGTGTCTGGGGGCTTGTGTCTGGGGGCCTGTGTCTTAGGGTCTTACTCTAGGGGTTTCTGTGGCAATTCTTCTTCCACAGAACGTCGGCCCACCGACATCTTCCTCAGTCCAACTGTCACTCTTGCTTCTCTCAGTTCCTCTCTTCTGTTTTCGCTGCATCTTGTCTATATTTCTTTGTTCTACCTGAACACTAGTCCTTGTTTCTTGTTCTACCCGAGCGCTAGTACTTGTTCCTTGTTCTAGCAGAACACTAGTCCTTGTTCAAACCTGAGCACTAGTTCACATCACTTCCTGACCTCTGTGACTAGCGTCCGATGGCTTGCCTGTCTAGTGGATGATGCGCCTCCCAGTGCGAGGTGGTGCTTGTGGTAGCCCCAGTGTGGGTGGTGCCACCCAGCAGCCGCCCACATACCATATCCTCGCCTGTGAGCCACCCACACACTACTCCCACGCCGCCCGCACGCCACCCACACACACTTCCCACCACAAGCCGTCCGTAAGGGCGGCATTAACGCGATGCTGAGGGATTGGGCGTGTGAGGGAGGAGCTTGTCTGCGGCCTTGGGCGTGGGTGTGGTGGGCGGCACTGGTTATGGCTAACCTGGTGCCAGTGGAGGCTGTCAGGACTAACGTCGTAGCGGAAGTGCCAAGGCTCGATGTGGGTAAGTACTCTTGAAGGAAACACACATTATATTTAGGTATATATTTATTCAAATATATGTATAACATTTATGCAAAATATGTACATTGAGAATAGGAAAATCAGGATGTGATAAGCAGCAAGATGTACAGGGAGTAGGAGCGTGAGGCCATCAACTGTGGGCAGATGATAGGAAACATGATTAATAACCCATGCTCCAACGACCATCGTCCAGAAGAAGAGATGAGAGGTAACATGCGAGAGGAATCAGAGCAATACAAGAAACAAATATTAGATAGGCAGAACAAAAAAGAAATGCCTCAAATAACGATTATTCAACTCTATGAAACAAGGCACATTAGTTTTACTTTACAAACAAACAAACAAAAAAACTTCAAAACAAACAAAAATTGGTTAAAGACAGACTCGTGTATTTGCACCTTAAGTTTGTAGAGAAAACATTATGGGGGTCTGAAGCAGCATGGTGCGGTAGGAAATAAAACCTAAAACCCCAAGAGTATAGGGCAGAAGACGTTGGCTAACAGGAACCCACTCTAACTAATGCAAAAGCCCGAAAATACAGAGCATACGTGAAGATAACTGGAAACTAAGAGCACTAGTTTCCCAGAAATTTTAGAAGTAATGATAGGGTCTAATTTGAACCGCTGCTATTATTAATTAAGGCTACTAAGGCATTGTGAAGGGCAAATTCAATCAAATTTCTTTCAACTGTGTCATGCATAACTACCTGCTGTGAGCAGGCGATGAGTCACAATAACGTGGCTAAAGTAAGTTGACCAGACCACACACTAGAAGGTGAAAGGACGACGACGTTTCGGTCCGTCCTGGACCATTCTCAAGTTGATTGTGACTTGAGAATGGTCCAGGACGGACCGAAACGTCGTCGTCCCTTCACCTTCTAGTGTGTGGTCTGGTCAATTACCTGCTGTGAGTTTCAGTTGATGGCATGATTAAGTATTATGATGGTATTGTGTATAATGAGACTCTTGCCCAACCCTAATGGTATGCTTGTGTTGTGTAACAAGTTGGCTGAGTTTTGTCGAGTCTGGCTCATAACGATGAAGTGACCCCTTCCAGGGAGCCGAATGAACACAACCTGCTGTAAGGGGAAGTGTTTTATTATGATCGATTATACTGTATTATTATTATTAATTTGAAATTGAAGGTGTTGATGGTGTGGGGCACCTTTGCTGACCCTTCAGTGAAAGGTGAAAGCAAAGAATTCTTAGCAACATGAGTCAATAACAAATTTAAGGTATTATAGCTTCCTCATAATTGTGGGGAAAACTGATTCATGGGATTTATTTATTTAACAATTTTTAATTAATAAGTTCTAATAATTTATATTTAATTTATATGGCAATTTATTTCTTGCGTTAATTTATTTCATTCGATAGCAATCTATATGATAAAGTGTAAAGTAAAGTACGAGTTTATTCCCATAAATCGTTTCTTTCACAAGATGGGGTGTTTTATTATATGTATAGTGCCTATCAGTCAAAATTATCGATTGGTAGACATTCACTACAATGTTACTAGCTGTTAAGACTACATATGTTAGTAAATACTGGGGAAGCCTTATCTGATAAGAAGGCTTCAGTATTAATGGTGAAGAGTAAGTGGGTAGCCAGCCAGTCACGTGGTCTCTCGTCTTTAGTGATTCCACATTAATAACTTCACTTCTCAATTCTCCTGCCAACAAGATTGTTTAGTAACATTTGCCGCACGTAAATTATTATGTTTAGAACATCATAATATTCTGAAATAAAGGGTTGAATTATTGCTCCCCCTTGGGTTTGTTGTTGTTTATATACGGCATAACCATAACAGTAAAATGCCACAATGAAATAAGAGCTCTACAAATCATTAGTATACTGTACGGATACAATACCTTCCCTGGTTCAACGGTGCCGATTTGTGCTCTCTATCTCGGCGACAATAGTGTGTTATACACCAGTACTGGGATGACAACACTACAAGTCTCAACAGTTAAGGGTTAAAATGGTTACCTGTCTTCTCTCCCGCCCGCATACCATGTTCTCAAGATGGGTTTTATTAAGAAGTGAAAACAGGGTTTATATTTAATTTACTTTAGTACTGATGACTAAGTTGGTTCAAGGGAAATGTTTTTATGATGTTAACAGTCCAGAGAATGATGTATTAAGAATAATTTCCAATAATATAGCTCGTGAATTTAATATCGACATGGCAATTATATCCCCGTTTTCTTTGGGAAAAAATCCACTGGAGCTTCGTTTTCTATGAATAATTACAGCTCTATTTCTAGGGTTAATTTGTAAGTACAAAACAGAAACAATATTAACTGCATATTGTATTGAAAGCTAGTAAATGATGTCGGTTTTTCCAGCATAATTCCAGAAAGAGGGGGGGGGGGGGGGGGAAGAGAGGTTCAGAATACGGATCGAAGTCCAATATTTAGAACTGACGAACACTGATATTCCTCTTCAGAATTATTAGATTAGTTTAATGTTAGTAGTTCATAAATGGGACATTTGTGCTTCAGTTCGAACAGGACGGATGTCCCGTACTAGAGTTGCAGGTGTTAGAAGACTTCAGGCAATGTCATTTCCCTGCTAACTCTTGTGTGGCTAAATTTTTAGCCTAATTAAGTTTATATAACCAAGAGGACTGAATGTGATCAATTATTATAGTCATGCGTCCCTACGTCATAGATCCCTGCGGTTTGTGTGGGAGAACTACAACGTTTGTGTGGGAGAAGTTAGTGAGAGAACTTCGTACCAGAGAAGTATTAGCTGAACTGCAAGGTAATGCAGGACTTCGAGTTGAGAAGTTGAACTCCAGTGACCTAGTGAATCTACAAGTAGTGTAGAGTGCTACAAGTCCTTTGTGAGAAACCGTGTAAGAGAGCTTCGCTGACATTCGAGGAGGACTTCAGATTCAGCAGATTGGAGGCCTGATTTCGAGGACCCAGACAGATGTATTTGATAGTGGATCTCGAGGAATAGAACAGAGGACCATTCGGACATTTTGAAGTTTAGGGAGTGCTTGATTGCGTTTTTTTGACGTGCAAGGCGAGAGGTTGATGTCTATTTTGTAGTAGGAGATATATGAATATTTTTGTACCCTGTATTTCAGCCCAAAGCAGTGAAGGGTGTAGTAGGTTATGAGCTGAGGAGTGAGCAGCAACCTAGTACGGTTATAGGATGAAGACTTAGGAGGAATGTTGGAGTGTTATCAGTTGATAGCAGCCTTAGGAGCTGCATAGTTCGTTGCTTAGCTAGCCTACATCTCTGATTTATCCATGGGTTTTGCATCTACATTTCGTGTTTTTCCTTTTGGACCGTTACAAAGTTGGCTGTTGCCTCCTTACACTTCTGCGTGATGTAGTCCATCTTGTTTTGGCCGTCTTTCTCCCGAGCTCTTGTTTCCCATGTTATATCTGTTAGGAATTTTCTTATCTCATAGTTTCTCTTTCGGAATGCCAGCCTTTTGTTTTCAGTATCCCTCCTCGAGTTCAATAACCCTTCTTCAACCAGGTACTCAAACGTCAGTACACTGTGATCACTCATTCCTACTGGGGCCTGGAAACCGATTTCCCTTATGTCGGAGTCGTTCAGAGTGAAGATTAGTTCGAGTCTCGCTGATTCATCATTGCCTCTCATTCTTGTGGGTTCCCTGACATGCTGGCTTAAAACGTTTTTTGCCGCCACCTTAAATAATTTAGCTCTCCACGTATCCTCGCCTCCATGCGATTCCTTGTTCTCCCAGTCTATCCTTCCGTGATTGAAGTACCCCATGATGAGCAGATGGGATATGTTTCTACAGGCAGCAGCGGTTGCCTTCTTAATTATAGTGTTAACTGCCATGTTGTTGTTGCCATACTCTTGCCTGGGTCTTCTGTCGTTTGGTGGAGGGTTATGTATCACTGCTACTACTACTCTTGGTCCTCCCATCGTCATGGTGCCTGTTATGTAGTCTTTGAATCCCTCGATTCGTGTAATTACCTAAGTGTAATTACCTAAGTGTAGTTACAGGATGAGAGCTACGCTCGTGGTGTCCCGTCTTCCCAGCACTCTTTGTCATATAACGCTTTGAAACTACTGACGGTCTTGGCCTCCACCACCTTCTCACTTAACTTGTTCCAACCGTCTACCACTCTATTTGCGAAGGTGAATTTTCTTATATTTCTTCGGCATCTGTGTTTAGCTAGTTTAAATCTATGACCTCTTGTTCTTGAAGTGCCAGGTCTCAGGAAATCCTCCCTGTCGATTTTATCAATCCCTGTTACTATTTTGTATGTAGTGATCATATCACCTCTTTTTCTTCTGTCTTCTAGTTTTGGCATGTTTAATGCTTCCAACCTCTCCTCGTAGCTCTTGCCCTTCAGTTCTGGGAGCCACTTCGTAGCATGTCTTTGCACCTTTTCCAGTTTGTTGATGTGCTTCTTAAGATATGGGCACCACACAACCACTGCATATTCTAGCTTTGGCCTAACAAAAGTCATGAACAATTTCTTTAGTATATCGCCATCCATGTATTTAAATGCAATTCTAAAGTTAGAAAGCATCGCATAGGCTCCTTGCACAATATTTTTTATGTGGTCCTCAGGTGATAGTTTTCTATCTAGAACCACCCCTAGATCTCTTTCTTTATCAGAATTCTTTAAAGATTGTGTGTGTGCGCGTGTGTGTGTGTGTGTGTGTGTGTGGTTCTAGTCTCGTACGGCCACAGGAGCTGCGTGCACTCCCCTCAGGAGCCGCTATGTCAGGTTAGCACCCGCCACTTCCTTTGATTAAAACCGAATCTGTGGAAAACATTTTCATGGTAATTATTGCTGGAGTAAGCACTTACTGATGAGAGAGACAGGTCGTAAAGCTGCCTAGCAGAGGAATTTGACGTCGCGATCACGTGGATCAACGACACGGAAGACTGTAGTGGAAGAAGTGATTAAAATCGTAATCATACCGCAGACAATTGCACGTATACGTAGTGTCGCGAATTTCACCCTAACGTTGTGTACAAATCGTCGAGGTTCGGACCTCGACTGCCAGTTCTTTGTGAATCGCCATCTTGAGATTCAGCCCCAGCACCTCTAAATTTCTCGTCAGAAGACCTAAGCACGTGACTACGTGAGGTGTGAGGATACTCTGACAGGTTCACGTCACCCGTAATGACTGCACAAGTGTATAACTGGTTGAGAGTGAAGTGTGAACGAATAGGTATATAATATAAGTACTGTACTCTATTTTTTATTCTTCGTTGTCCCATGTTTGTTGTCTCTGGCGAAGTACTCTCTAGTAGATCACCTTGAAGTGAAACACCTGCCACGGGCGGGGACTGGTACCACAGGGAGGGGCAGGTTAGTGGCTGGCTGGACTGAGGTCCGTGACTCCCTGGACGACGGTGTCGCACGACCAGTGACGCCCTTGCCAGGTAATGCACCTCAGTTATAGTTTGAAAGTTAACTATTTTATGTAGATGTCCGATTGACATCGCTGTGTATTGATTTCACACGGCGCACGTGCAACCCGAGCATCTAGATTTAGAGCTCCAGGTGCCTCTTGTAATTGCTGCAGTGGTTAAGAAGCAGGATTGAGTAACTGTGTGGTCGTGACAATGTTAAGTGAGGCTGTTCCTTCGCGAGCAAATATATCGTCCAAGAGTGACTATCGTCTGTCCCTCGGTTTAGTTTACATTTGCATGACCCACAAAGAAAGAAACTCTCACTGTATAAGTGTTAAGTTAAATGAATGAACCTTGTTAACTTTGGACACGTTTAGGAGTAGTGTTCTTCTCTAAGATATATTGCGGCTCCTTGTGTGTCTCTTCCACTTTTATATGCACTGTAATTTATTTGATCTGGACCTTACTGTTCTCCGTGCCCAAGAACAGTTCGGGGGATCACACGACCGAGTAACATCACTGACGTCGGGAGTCTTGTCTGAGGGAGGCCCTTACCTCGACGAACTGCCCTTAGTAAATTATCTTCAGTGTGCTGCTGCTGGCAATGTAGGCGTGGAGGTAGTCTAAAATAGTACAGTCCAACACACACACACACACACACACACACACACACACACGCACACACACACACACACACACACACACACACACACACACACACACACACACACACACACACACACACACACACACACACACACACACGTGCACACCCGCGGCCGGTGCGGCCGGTTGCTGAGCGGACAGCACACAGGACTCGTGTTCCTGTGGTCCCGGTTCGATCCCGGACGCCGGCGAGAAACAATGGGCAGAGTTTCTTTCACGCTGATGCTCTGTTACCTAGCAGTAAATAAGTACCTGGGAGTTAGTCAGCTGTCACGGGTTGTTTCCTGGTGTGTGTGTGTGTGTGTGTGTGTGTGTGTGTGTGTGTGTGTGTGTGTGTGTGTGTGTGTGTGTGTGTGTGTGTGGTGTGTGGTGTGGTGTGGGAAGAAGAAAAAAAATAGTAACAGTTGATTGACAGTTGATAGGCGGGCCGAAAGAGCAGAGCTCGACCCCCACAGGCACAACTAGATGAATACAACTAGGTGAACACACACACACACACACATCCTGATATGTTTACAGGAGTGGAATCATACATGTCAATGTTTGCGGATGACGCGAAATTAATGAGAAGAGTTGTGACAGACGAGGATTGTACTGGAGTTTAACACCAGTAAATGTAAAGTTATGGAAATGGGATCAGGTGACAGGAGACCAAAGGGACAGTACACAATGAAGGGGGAACAGCCTACCTGTAACGATTCGAGAAAGAGACCTGGGAGTGGATGTGACACCTAATTTAACTCCTGAGGCACATATAAGTAGGATAACGACAGCAGCGTACTCTACACTGGCGAAAATTAGAACTTTATTCAGAAACCTAAATGAGGAGGCTTTTAGGGCGCTTTACACTGCCTACGCGAGACCCGTCTTAGAGTATGCCGCACCATCATGGAGCCCCCACCTGAAGAAACACATAAAGAAACTGGAGAAGGTTCAGAGGTTTGCGACGAGGCTTGTCCCAGAGTTACGAGGGATGGGATATGAAGAGCGTCTGAAGGAACTGAACCTTACGACACTAGAGAAAAGAAGGGAGAGAGGAGATATGATAGGGACATATAAAATACTCAGGGGAATTGACAAAGTGGAAATAGATAAAATGTTCACACGTAATAATAACAGAACGAGGGGATATGGGTGGAAACTGGAAACTCAGATGAGTCACAGAGATGTTAGGAAGTTTTCTTTTAGCGTGAGAGTAGTGGAAAAATGGAATGCACTTGGGGAACAGGTTGTGGAAGCAAATACTATTCATACTTTTAAAACTAGGTATGATAGGGAAATGGGACAGGAGTCATTGCTGTAAACAACCGATAGCTGGAAAGGCGGGATCCAAGAGTCAATGCTCGATCCTGCAAGCACAAATAGGTGAGTACACACACACACACACACACACACACACACACACACACACACACACACACACACACACACACACACACACACACACACACACAGAATGGAACTGGATGCAATTGGAGATCGTTGAGGCAAATTCAATAAGCAGCTTCAAGAGGAAATTTGCGATAAACATAAGGAATGAGAATCATTGCATTAAATGACCAGGAGATGGAGGAAAGTGTACTACGATACTTTTAAGATTTGAGTTACTGTAATTAATATTTTCTGCTTACAGAAAGTCACTTGCTTGTTTACATTTTGTACATAAGCAAATATTATATTATATATGTATATATATATATATATATATATGAATGCGAACAAGCCTGAATGGTCCCCAGGACTATATGCGAATGAAGTTTTCTTTTAAAACTAGGTATGATAGGGAAATGGGACAGGAGTCATTGCTGTAAACAACCGATAGCTGGAAAGGCGGGATCCAAGAGTCAATGCTCGATCCTGCAAGCACAAATAGGTGAGTACACACACACACACACACACACACACACACACACACACACACACACACACACACACACACACACACACACACACACACATCCGACAGCGCTCGGTGGTTAACTTGGGAATAGATATTTCATCGAGTCACCTCACTTCGAATCCTTATATATATATATATATATATATATATATATATATATATATATATATATATATATATATATATATATGTCGTACCTAGTAGCCAGAACGCACTTCTCTGCCTACTATGCAAGGCCCGATTTGCCTAATAAGCCAAGTTTTCATGAATTAATTGTTTTTCGACTACCTAACCTACCTAACCTAACTTTTTCGGCTACCTAACCTAACCTAATCTATAAAGATAGGTTAGGTTAGGTTAGCTAGGGTTGGTTAGGTTCGGTCATATATCTACGATAATTTTAACTCCAATAAAGAAAATTGACCTCATACATAATGAAATGGGTAGCTTTATCATTTCATAAGGAAAAAAATAGAGAAAAAATATTAATTCAGGAAAACTTGGCTTATTAGGCAAATCGGGCCTTGCATAGTAGGCCGAGAAGTGCGTTCTGGCTACTAGGTACGACATATATATATATATATATATATATATATATATATATATATATATATATATATATATATATATATATATATATATATGCATAACAAATATTATATGCAAACCTGCTTGAATGGTCTCCAAGCCAATCTGCAACGGAAAACTCCTTACCCCAGAAAGATTCAAACCTAGACAACCAGGAGCACTGTGCACCTTGGCGTACCTGGTTCCTTAACCGCTTGACCACACTGACTGTACATAAATGTTGGAAGTCGTGAGACTTATATACCAAACATCCGACAGCGCTCGGTGGTTAACTTGGGAATAGATATTTCATCGAGTCACCTCACTTCGAATCCTTCTGGGGTGTGGAGTTTTCAGTTGGATATTGGCTTGGGGACCAATATGCAACTCGTCATTGCTGCAGAATACAAAGTCGGATAAACCTCAGGTTATGATTTTCGTCCTCGATGTTTTTATGGATCTCCTTTATACTTCAGCCCGCGATCCTGTGGTCAGTCCTGCTGATAAAAACTCTTTTAGTGATGTACTGACGTTGGAAGTTGGGGATATTCGCCACTCGGCAAAGTGGCGAATCGAATGTCTGGCGTTTTGGCATGTTATGGAATGTTATTCGTTTTTCAAGGTCCTCCATACATGAGAAGTAGAGCACAATATCCACAGAAAGAGAGAGAGTGAATTAGCTACTACAACGTAACTAAGCAGCACAAGCAGCCACCACCCTGTTACAACATAGTTAGACTAAGGTACATGTGTCAGGGAAGCAGAAGAGAGAGGCAGGCGAAAATTACATGTTAATATTACTTCTGGTTAGGTGTTGACACGACTAATGGAAAGAGGACCCCCTGGCCCTTACCTGGAATAATCTTAAAGCCATTGGGAGGGCACTATTCAGGTGGGGGCTCACCATAGCCGAGTAGCTGAATCTAAGACAACAAAATTTTCAGGAGGAATAAATGGAATATATGCTCTGGACAACCAGGTATTGGTATCGACTGACTCGGTGAGGTATACCTGATAATTAGAGACTAGGTCAATAGATCAAAGAACATGAAATACCTCTAGGGGCCAGTGACCATTGTGTCCTAGTCTTTGACTACATGATGGAACTCAAACTTGTGCCCATGGGACAAGAGGTCTGGGAGTGGAGAGTTGACTACAGGAGAATAAGGGACTATCTGGGAAAAGTGCAGTGGGAGGAAGAAATTAGAGGTAAAACAGTTCAAGAGATGATTGACCTAATCACACGGAAATGCAAGGAGGTCG
>NC_091237.1:10306202-10356202 GCF_040958095.1 Procambarus clarkii | reverse complement strand
ATTTCACGCTACAGAGAGTGGCACAGTTTGTACTTCTTCACACTCTCCACACTTCTTCACACTCATGGTAAGATTGTGTCCGGCTCAACAGCTTTTGTCATTACTCTGTGGTACTCATTTCAGGTCCTTTGGTCTCTCTTTGCTCTATGGTGTTCTGTTATTCCTGTAGATTCTCCATGTTCTTTTACTCAGTTGCTTCGCTACCTTACATTCCGGATTAAACCGTGGATTCTTCTGTGGCTTTTCATTTTTCTCCTTTTGGACCGGAATAAACCTATCTGCAGCTTCCTGGCACTTGTGGGTGATGTAGTCTATCATGTCCTGTACAGTCTTGTCTCTTGAGTTCTGTTTCCCATGGTATTCACATTAGGAAGTTCCTCATCTCGTCATATTTTCTTCTTTGGTAATTAAATCTTTTCCTTTCAGATCCCTTCCTTGGATACGTTATCCCTACCTCCACCAAATATTCAAATGTCAATACGCTGTGGTAACTCATTCCCATGGGTGCTTCAACTTTGACTTCCCTTATTTCTGACTCATTCAAGGTTCATTCATCAAGTCAAGTCTAGCTGCTTTGCTATTGCTTCTCATTCTTGTAGTTCCCTTAACATGTTGGGTCAGAAAGTTTCTTGTTGCCACGTTCAAGAGTTGTTTAGCTCTCCATGTATTTGCATCTCCATGTGGTTCCCCATTCTCCTAGTCCGAGGTTGAAGTCGCCCGTGATTAAAAAGTCTAGATACATTCCTGCAGGCAACTGAAGCTGCTCTCTCTATTATATTAATGGTTGCCATGTTGTTTCTATCGAGTTCTTGTCTGTGTTTTCTGTCATTTAATGGAGGCTTGTAAATGACTGCTGCTATTATCTTGGGTTCACACATTGTCATAGTTCATGTTATGTGGTCTCTGAATCCTTGAATGCCCAGAATTGCCATCTCTTCAAAACTTCAGTCCTTCCTTATCAGTAGGGCCTCCTTCTCCTCCTCTCATTTCCCTCTCTTTCCTTACTATAAAGTAGTCCTGTAGAAACACTGCATTTGTTATGATGCCTGACAATTTCGTTTCAGTGAGTCCTATTACATCTAAGTTTTCTTTCTGCGCCCTTTTGGCCAGTTCACTTGCTTTATTAATAATCCCATTGAAGTTTGAGTACATTCATTACCTTGAAGCTAACTTTCCTATATCCATTATCACATACACACTGCCCACTGGTGCAGGAAGCCGTTCCACGGGCACCGCTAATTGGGGAGGCTCATCCTCCTGTAAGGTAGTTCCCACTCCAGGGATTTGGAAGGAGGTGGGGTGGGGGATGGAGGGCTTAGATCTTGCCTGGGCCTGCTTGGGGCAGGAGGAAGACCAGAGGATGGGGAGGCAGGGGGGTGCTCGTGGTGAGGTTGGAGCGAGGATTTAGGTGGTATGGTGGTAATTGTGTAAGTGGGAAGGGAGGGTTTGGGCTTGGGGATGGGGGTGCTCCTATGGGGTAGCAGGTGGGGGTGTTGCAGTCCCCTCTGAGGGTTCCTGAATTGCTGATTTAGGGTTCCCCCACTTCCCTCTGGGATTGTCAAGTTGGAGATTAAGGATTACTAGCTCCCTTCCCCTCTCCCTTGCACCTGCTGCCTGCATTATCTCGTCCCTGGTCATGTCCCTCTGATGGTATACATCTCTGTATTCCCACACATATTGCAGTTTGCTCTTCTTTACTAGAATGTCTTAGAATATTTTAATAGAATAGGGAGCCGGCCGGCCGAGCGGACAGCACGCTGGGCTTGTGATCCTGTGGCCCTGGGTTCGATCCCAGGCGCCGGCGAGAAACAATGGGCAGAGTTTCTTTCACCCTATGCCCCTGTTACCTAGCAGTAAAATAGGTAGCTGGGTGTTAGTCAACTGTCACGGGCTGCTTCCTGGGGGTAGAGGCCTGATCGAGGACCGGGCCGCGGGGACACTAAAAAGCCCTGAAATCATCTCAAGATAACCTCAAGATGTCCTCTTTGATGGCCTCATTCCTGAATACTACCTTTATCAATCGGTTTTTGTCGATGTTGTACTGACCAAGCTGTAAAACCTTTTTTATGTATTGCTCAGCCCCTTCCATTTGTATCCCCTTCAGTATCCCAGACACAGCAGCTTTGTCCTTAGTCCTCTACTGATCCTACCTTCAACCCTTTTCTTCCTTTATTCTTACAACAATTATAGCTCTTTTCTCTTCCATTAGCTAACTCGTGCATCTTGCTGCCTTCCGTGAAGTTATTTATTTCATTGCCACTTCCTTGACTATGGACATGGCTTCTGGGTTTTTCCTCAGCATTTCAGCAAACTTGGCACCTTTTATAGAGGTCCCTGCCATTGCTATATGTCTTGCTACCTGGGGGGGGGGGGGGTTGCCTGGGCCTGAGTCTGAGCAGTGCATGTTATTAGGTTTTTATCTCCTCCTGCACTGCACTTAGTTCCATCTGTAGTTTAATTATGGTTCCCTCATTACCTTCAATTCCCCATTGATTTCCCTTCGTGCCTGAGCGATCATCTCTATGTATGACTCGTTCTGTCCCTTTCCTCCACCTGTGTTCTTTTGTTCTGTCTTGATCCCCTTTCCCCTTTTTACGTAGAGTTAGTGTTAGACTGCGGTATGGGGGGGGGAGGCAGAGGGAGAGGAGGATATAGGGGGAAGGTGGCGGGAAATGAGAGACGAGAGGGGACAGAGGAAAGGAGATGGGTGGATGCAGGGAGAAGGGAGGGGTGGAGAGAGAGAGAGAGAGAGAGAGAGAGGGGGGGGGGGGGGGAGAGGAGAGGATGAGGGCAAGCAGAGTGTGGGGAGGAGGGTCAGTGTTGGAGGGTGAGGGGGAAGGACTTGGTGTGGTCGTTGGTTGGTTGTACGTGAGGGTGTGTGTCTTGGAGGGGTATAGTGTGAGGGTGTGTGTCTTGGAGGGGTATAGTGTGAGGGTGTGTGTCTTGGAGGGGTATAGTGTGAGGGTGTGTGTCTTGGAGGGGTATAGTGTGAGGGTGTGTGTCTTGGAGGGGTATAGTGTGAGGGTGGCGGGCATAAAGTAGTCACATATAGGTGTGGAAAAAAACAACTAGTACTCAGATCAGCCATATATTGTCTCTCTAGATTTGTTTTCGTCTTTTAATTTATATCCAAGACTAATATGTGCGTGTGTGTGTGTGTGTGTGTGTGTGTGTGTGTGTGTGTGTGTGTGTGTGTGTGTGTGTGTGTGTGTGTGTGAGAGAGAGAGAGAGAGAGAGAGAGAGAGAGAGAGAGAGAGAGAGAGAGAGAGAGAGAGAGAGAGAGAGAGAGGAGGGGGGGGGGGGTTGGGGAGAGGGAGGAGAAGGAAAGATGTGGGTGCGAGTGGGGATGTGGGTGTTACAGTGTAGTGGACGAGCTTGTGCAAAGGGGGAGTAGAGTTCTTCGAGAGTGATTTTAGGGTTGGATGTGGTTGGGGTTAGAGGAGTAGGTTAGGGGTCACTGTAGCTGGGTCCTCTCATAAAGGCGTTACCATAGAGTGCCTACCCAAATGAGCCAGGTGAGATTTTTAAATATATAATGCGAAATCACCGCAAGGTAAGGTACGAGTGTCTTAAGAACAGTGAATATGGTCACACACAGAAATCACAATAGCGTGATGCATCAAATGAACAAATCCACAAGGGCCGCGATGAGGGTTCGAACCTATGGCCAGGATGATCCCAGACGCGCCTTAGTCGACAATACCACGACATGATCCTGCAGCCTCTTCGAGACACAAACCAGGGTTTTATACAATTCCCCCCATGCACCCGGGCTCTTGTCAACAAGCTGTTCTACCTCTTCGCCCTCACTTCACTACACACAGAAATCACAACAGCGTGATTTCACAATCACGCTGTTGTTTGTGGCTTGTGTCTCGGAGAGGCTGCAGGATCCGTGTCAGGGCAGCAGCACTCCCAGTTGCAATTCTTTTACTATGTCGTGGCATAGTCGACTAAGGCGTATCTGGGATCATCCTCGGCGTAAGTTCGAATCCTCATCGCGGCCCTTGTGGATTGTTATTTTTAAAATAACACTACAACTTGTTATTTTTATGTCGCAACTAATGCTGTAAGATTTCACTATGATACAATGGTAGAAATAGCATAAGCTGCTCTATCCCTTTGAGATGTATTTTTTTCTTGTCTCAATAAACATACTTGAACTTGAAGTCTGATCCCTGCTTCGTCTAGTCCCGCGGGGATGTCTCCACCTCTCAGTCACAGTGGTCAGTGATGATCAATTAATTCACCTCCCATATTTATGTGCAAATGTTTTGATAATTTAGTAGTTCACTGTAATCTCCTAGTTGTTCTTGCGGGGGTTGATCTTCGGCTCTTTCGCTCCAACTAAACTAGAAAAGGTTCAAAGGTTTGTCACTAGACTAGTACCGAACTGAGGGGTATGAGCTACGAGGAGAGACTACGGGAATTAAACCTCACGTCATTGGGAGACAGAAGAGTTAGGGGGGACATGATCACCACGTACAAGATTCTCAGAGGAATTGACAGGGAAGATAAAGACAGACTATTTAACACAAGGGGCACACGCACTTAGGGACACAGGTGGAAATTGAGTCATCCTACGTCATAAAGACGTTAGATTTTTTCCGTGTCAGAGTAGTAGACAAATGGAATGCATTAAGTAGTGATGTGGTGGAGGTTGACTCCATACACAGTTTCCAACGTAGAAGTGAAAGAGCCCAGTAGGTTCTGGAATCTGTACATCAGTTGATTGACGGTCGAGAGGCGGGACTAAAGAGCCAAAACTCAATCCCTGAAACCCACATAAAAAGAATAACATCTGCGGCATATGCGAGGCTGGCTAACATCAGAACTGCCTTCAGGAACCTGTGTAAGGAATCATTCAGAACCTTGTATACCACATATGTAAGACCAACCCTGGAGTATGCGGCCCAGCATGGAGCCCGTACCTTGTCAAGCACAAGACGAAGCTGGAAAATGTTCAGAGGTATGCTACTAGACTAGTCCCAGAACTAAGAGGCATGAGTTACGAGGAAAGGGTGCGGGAAATGCACCCTTACGACACTAGAAGACAGAAGAGTAAGGGGAGACATGATCACAACCTACAATCTCCTCAAGGGAATCGACCGGATAAACAAGGATAAACTATTGAACACTGGTGGTAGGTGAACAAGGGGACACAGGTGGAAACTGAGTACCCACATAAGCCACAGGGACGTTAGAAAGAACTTTTCAGTATCAGAGTAGTTAACAGATGGAATGCATTAGGCAGTGATGTGGTGGAGGCTGACTCCATACACAGCTTCAAATGTAGATATGATAGAGCTCAATAGGCTCAGGAACCCTGTACACCAATTGATTGACAGTTGAGAGGCGGGACCAAAGAGCCAAAGCTCAACCCCCGCAAGCACAAATAGGTGAGTACGCACGCACGCACGCGCGCGCGCGCGCGCGCGCACACACACACACACACACACACACACACACACACACACACACACACACACACACACACACACACACACACACACACTCATACCTTACCTTGCGATGATTTCGGGGCTCAACGTCGCCGCGGCCCGGTCCCCGACCAGGCCTCCTGGACATTATCACCACAGTATTTTCTTAAAATCTCAGCTCAGTGATGTCATGAGGGCGCCTGACTATTGACTGGACAGCGCTTCGGATTCGTAATCCTGTGGTTCCGGGTTCGATCCCGGTGAAGGCGGAGACAAGTGGGCAAAATGTTTCTTTCACCCTAATGCCCCTGTTACCTAGCAATAAATTGGTACCTGGGAGTTAGACAGCTGCTACGGGCTTCTTCCTGAGGGTGTGTAACAAAAAGGTTGGCCTGGTCGAGGACCGGGCCGCGGGGACGCTAAGCCCCGAAAGATCTCAAGATAACCTCAAGAAGATACATAAGTCCGCCCAAGGCGCCTACATTCGTTCCTCTCCTGGTTCCCTGATGACCAATCAACCTCTGGACGGTCATTACGCCAACAACAACAGTTTACTAACTAACCAGCAAGAATACTTTAGTCTTGATTAAGGAATAATGTAACTCTTGAATGTATATACAGTGAGAAGTGGTTTATATCTATGTGAATATGTCCCCTGTTCTTCTCTTTTCTCTCACACCCAAACTCTCCCTCCCCATCGACGTTCCAATACTTTTGTCTTCTTTTTCACTATTTACTTAAATTCCTCTATTAATTAGTTCATAGTTCCTATATGCGTTACCAGTTATGATTATAACAAAATAACATAATTTTCAATCACTACTTGGTCGTTGAATAGGTTCATTCCGATGTTTGGGCAATATTTACATATATTCCCAAGACTTCCTCTCACCAGACGTACGTCACGTCGCGCATGCGCAAACTGAGGCGCAACACGTGCACCAGCTGGCGCCAATTTTAAAGTTATCGTTCCTCGACACCTAATAACATAGCACTGTATACATGTTTGTACACTGTATAGGCCATAAATTATTATGTTCTTATAGGACACCCCGCGGGGTGTCTATATATAGACATAGGGGTGTATAGGGCCGCGGGGACACTAAGCCCCGGAAGCACCTCAAGGTAGGTAACCCCTTCCATACAAAGGTGGCAGACGTTTTGAAATTTTATGAATTTTTTTGCCCACCTAACCTATCAGCGGACCCTTAACTTACTGTTGTTGAAAAAAAAAATCCCAAATTTATTTTCATTTTTTTTTTCATTTTCAAATTACGTCCAAATTCGGCCATATGAGCAAACGGCAAAAGCGACGTTCTTTTTAAGAGTACAGGTTGAGGTAAGGGCAAGAGTTGCCAGGGAATGGCAGAGAGGAAGACCATAGGAATAAATTCCGTAGGTAATTATCCAGCAGAGTTGGGTACAGTGAGAAAGGTCTGTACTGCTGTAATGAAAGCTCTGAGTGAGAGAGAGAGAGAGAGCGCGCGACCGACTGAGATCAGGGATTAAGCTCGACATGATCCCGTCTCCTTCTCATTTCACACATGTTACGCTCCATCCTTCATCCGTATATCTGTCTATTCCTTCATTTCTGCGTCTCTTCCTCTCTCTCATTCTTCGTCTCTTTCTCCTTCATCTTCCTATAGCTTTGTTCCGCCCTATCTCCTCTCCCCTTCCTCTCGCCCTCCCTCCCAAACCACCTCCCCACACCGTCCCATAACTTCAAACGTCTCCAACCCATCTGCTCCATCCCTCCCTCCCTATCTCTTCCATTTCTGCCTCCCTCCATCCCTGTCACTTCCATCTCTGCCTCCCTCCCACATTCCTTGCCAGACTCCTCTTCGTTCCTCACTAAATCTCACTTACGAATATCCGGACTCTGAGAAGCGAATCCAATCAACTCTTAGAAGGATCACGGGAATTTTTTATCCGTGTATCCGCAAAAGTTTCCACATTAGCACGGAAGAGGAGTCCGGACGAGAAATTAAATCCGGGTTAGCGAGAGATCGTGTTCTGGTACTTAAGTAGGAAGCGTAAGTAATAGCGATGACGGCTAGAGTGCTCCAGGCCTACTGTAATTATCCAGACAACTACTTAATAGAGGTACTAAAGGAGATGAGAGAGGTTCTGTCTAACGAAAATGCTCCTGATGTACTGGGAATGAGTTTCTCCCCCATGTACAGAGGTGTCAAGGGATGGGGCTGAGCGCTGGCGTTCATGAGCGCTGGGGTTGATGAGGGCTATTGAGCAATGGTTTATAAATGACATCTGAACTGGAAGCTTTTGACTGAGTTGAATACGCCAGACTTTTTAGACAACTGCTTAGTTGAAAAGTCTGCCCTGTTATCACTAGGTATCTATATGAGTCTTTTCAGGTATGAAAATTAACTGTGAAATGGAGTAGTGTCCTCTGAAAATTTATCATAAAAAATTGGGGTCAATCATGGTGCTTTTTTAGTCTCGTATTGTTTTATATCGAACTCGATCTGTCATTAATAGAGTTAAGAGTTAATAAAGCCAGCTGTCGCATAAGTTTTATTAGGGCCTTGTTATCTGTTACACTGATAGTCTAGTTCTTCTCGCACCGACTAAGGATGCTATTGAATTCTTAATATAAATATGTGAAAGATATAGTGCAGGACACAACCCAATGTTAAATCTTGTCAAATGTGCTGTTAGCTCACAGGGATAGTTTTGTCGAGATCTCAGATTAAAATGGCTTGTCTGAGGGAATTATCAGGGAAAAGCGCCAAGCCATTACTACTATATAGCACTTGGAAGGGGGTCAGGATAAGGATATACGATGAGACGGGGGGGAAGGAGTGGTGCCCAACCACTTGGACGGTCGGGAATTGAACGCCGACGTGTATGAAGCAAGAATCTTCAAAGGATATAATGTCAATTTCATCAAAGGATATATACTATGTTAACTTGTCAATTTTTATAATGCTATAAGTCAGAACGAATGTCATTATGAGTAATCTAGTCATCTTCATACTTGGTCGACAGTAAAGTTATTTAACAGTTAATGTCTAAGCTTGTGAACTCTACCTACGAAATGCCGACCTTGGTAAGCTTAGTTGTGTATGGAGGAAATGTTGAAGTGTATATGAGGAGACCATCCTCGCACTCATTGCAATCTCCTACGTAGCCCATAGTTCACATCTACACTTCAAGAAATAATTTACAAACAAATTATTTGCTCTTGTCTGACAGGACTCGCCCATCAAGCAAATTCACTCAACTCTTTTTCTCAGACATTCACTTATCACTGATCTTCCAACTTTTCAATAAACATAAACTTAATTATAGAAAATACAACTTAAGAACAAGTAACGTATATCATTTCGTGGCAAGTCTACAGGATAGTATAAAACAACTAGTCAACAGGGGTATGTCCAGCTGGATATTTGGAATTATGAATATCACAAAGAGATGCCTTACTGACAGGCATCATGGGTCATATTGAAGTCAGATGTGTGACCTGTGTTTGTGTTGTGAGTTAATGTGTGATTGTCTCCGGGTGTGTTGCTGGAGACTGTTGAGGATGTGCTGACTTCTATAACTTCATGCTATGATTAGTTTATATTAGTTCTCCTTCAATTGGCTTTTCATCCTAATTCTGTGATACAAATTGCGCCAATATCTGTCTCGCTGTAGTAGTAAACTGCTGCTTTGTTTTCCCAAATATATCGCCTTTCAAATTGTTATAAATGTTCCTCAGTTTATGTTCAAAATGTAAACTGTTTATATTGGTGTGAACCTGTTTAGTCCAGTCATTATTGTGACCAGTTGTATAAGTTGTTGAAGATACAGTTTATGTTTGTGGTTCTTCCTGGATTATATCCGGATTGTATACAATGTGTTTGTGAACCAGAATATTAAACTGCCCACTAAACTGTCTACACCAACAAGGTATAACAAACTAAAGGAACAACTGGAACACTAAAGGAACAAATGGTACACTAACGGAACAAATGGAACACTTAACGTAACAAATAGATTACTAACGAAATAAATAGATTACTAACGAAAGAAATAGATTACTAACGAAAGAAATGGAACACTAACGGAACAACTGGAACACTAACGAACAACTGGAACACTAACGGAACAACTGGAACACTAACGGAACAACTGGAACACTAACGGAACAAATGGAACACTAACGGAACAAATGGAACACTAACGAAACAAATGGAACACTAACGAAACAAATGGAACACTAACGAAACAAATGGAACACTAACGAAACAAATGGAACACTAACGAAACAAATGAAACACTAACGGAACAAATGGAAGGCACTAGTGAGCCTACAGTAACATACAGGGAAAGAAATGGCACTCCAAATTGTTCAATATTCAGTGATACAGTGATACAGTGATATCAATGTATCACTGGTACCCATATATTTTTTTTATACAATGGCCCCCCATAAGAGGCTGTTGCCTAAGTTGCAGAAGCAGGCTAGAGTAACAGGTAAGTTGCTCTAGTGGATAAGGGAATAACTTAACAACAGAAAATTGAGTGTTATTGTGTGGAGTGAGACCTCAGGATGGCATGATGTCACAATCAGAGTCCAACAGGATTCTGTATTCGAGCCTATCCTGTTTATGATATACGTAAACGATCTCCCAAAGTAAACGATCTCCCAAAGGTAGACTCACTTGGCTCAATGTTTCAAGACGATGCTAAAATTATGAGAAGGAATAAGACAGAGATGAACGACAAGAGGCTACAAGATGATCTGGAGAAACTGAAGGAGTCGTCCAACAACTAGCTTCTTGAGATTAACTCAAACAAGTGTAAAATAATGAAAATAAGTGCAGGAACCAGGAACCAGACACAAGGTACCGATTAGGAGATGGACTCTTTCAGGAACCAGGAAGAGAGAAGGATCTGCATTGAGGCTTGATATCACGCCGGACCTGTCCCCTGAAGTCCACATCGAAAGGGTAACATCAGCGGCGTGTGCCAGGTTGGTAAATATAAGAACTGCCTTCAGAAACTTGTGTAAGGAATCATTCAGGACCTTGTATACCACATATGTCAGACCAGTTTTGGAATATGCGGCCCCAGTGTGGAGTCCATATCTAGTCAAACACAAAACTGAGCTAGGAAAAGTTTAGAGGCACGCCACATAGCTATATATCCTCGAGTTGAAGGGTATGAGCTACGAGGAAAGACTACTGGGACTACGACACAAAAAGACATGATTAGTTAGGGAAGACATTATCACTTACAAAATATTCATAGGAATTGACAGGGTAGATAAAGACCAACGTTGTACGAAAATGAGCTACAGAGACGTTGGAAATTTTTCAGTGTCAGAGTAGTTAACAATTCTTAGTGCATTCTATTTGTTGTGGTGGAGGCAGACTACATAAGTCCAGGGTGACTGTGTGGCCATGATGGCCAGGGTGACTGTGGCCATGATGGCCAGGGTGACTGTGGCCATGATGGCCAGGGTGACTGTGGCCATGATGGCCAGGGTGACTGTGTGGCCATGATGGCCAGGGTGACTGTGTGGCCATGATGGCCAGGGTGACTGTGTGGCCATGATGGCCAGGGGTGACTGTGTGGCCATGATGGCCAGGGTGACTGTGTGGCCATGATGGCCAGGGTGACTGTGTGGCCATGATGGCCAGGGTGACTGTGTGGCCATGATGGCCAGGGTGACTGTGGCCATGATGGCCAGGGTGACTGTGGCCATGATGACCGTGGCCATGATGACCAGGGTGACTGTGGCCAGGGTGACTGTGTGGCCATGATGGCCAGGGTGACTGTGGCCATGATGGCCAGGGTGACTGTGGCCATGATGGCCAGGGTGACTGTGGCCATGATGGCCAGGGTGACTGTGGCCAGGGTGACTGTGTGGCCATGATGGCCAGGGTGACTGTGGCCATGATGGCCAGGGTGACTGTGGCCATGATGGCCAGGGTGACTGTGGCCATGATGGCCAGGGTGACTGTGGCCAGGGTGACTGTGTGGCCATGATGGCCAGGGTGACTGTGTGGCCATGATGGCCAGGGTGACTGTGGCCATGATGGCCAGGGTGACTGTGTGGCCAGGGTGACTGTGGCCATGATGGCCAGGGTGACTGTGGCCATGATGGCAGGGTGACTGTGGCCATGATGGCCAGGGTGACTGTGTGGCCATGATGGCCAGGGTGACTGTGTGGCCATGATGGCCAGGGTGACTGTGTGGCCATGATGGCCAGGGTGACTGTGTGGCCATGATGGCCAGGGTGACTGTGTGGCCATGATGGCCAGGGTGACTGTGGCCATGATGGCCAGGGTGACTGTGGCCATGATGACCGTGGCCATGATGACCGTGGCCATGATGACCAGGGTGACTGTGTGGCCATGATGGCCAGGGTGACTGTGGCCATGATGGCCAGGGTGACTGTGGCCATGATGGCCAGGGTGACTGTGGCCAGGGTGACTGTGTGGCCATGATGGCCAGGGTGACTGTGGCCATGATGGCCAGGGTGACTGTGGCCATGATGGCCAGGGTGACTGTGGCCAGGGTGACTGTGTGGCCATGATGGCCAGGGTGACTGTGTGGCCATGATGGCCAGGGTGACTGTGTGGCCATGATGGCCAGGGTGACTGTGTGGCCATGATGGCCAGGGTGACTGTGTGGCCATGATGGCCAGGGTGACTGTGGCCATGATGGCCAGGGTGACTGTGTGGCCAGGGTGACTGTGGCCATGATGGCCAGGGTGACTGTGGCCATGATGGCCAGGGTGACTGTGGCCATGATGGCCAGGGTGACTGTGGCCATGATGGCCAGAGTACGTCACTCCGGCCGTCATGGCCACAGAGAGGCACTCTAATTTCCTCAGAACAAAGATTTTGTCATCACAGGCAGGAAATCACAACCGATGGAAGACTGCTCAAACCCGGCACACATTCCATTGATGGGAAGCCCCTTCCTCTCTCTCTCTCTCTCTCTCTCTCTCTCTCTCTCTCTCTCTCTCTCTCTCTCTCTCTCTCTCTCTCTCTCTCTCTCTCTCTCTCTCTCTCTCTCGTTATTCTTATCCAGACTTAGGCGGCACTTTTTATATATAAAAATGAAGAGAGATGAAGGAAGAGGAGAGTAGAAAGAGGAAGAGGAAAAGGAGGAGGATTAGATAATGAAAAATATGAGGGGAAAGGGAAGGAATAGGGCGAGAAGAGGTAGGAGTGAGTTGGAGAGTGAGGGGAGAGGTGTGGAGATCCTCCAGTATATCTGGGAAGAATGAGTAAGGTGGAGCAGCAGCACCACTACCAGATACACACAGCACCACCAACATCAGCATTAGGAAATTATCTGTTGAAGCAGCAGCAGCATCAGTGGCAGCATCAGCAGTGGCAGCGTCAGCAGTGGCAGCGTCAGTGGCAATGTCAGCAGTGGCAGCGTCAGCAGTGGCAGCGTCAGTGGCAATGTCAGCAGTGGCAGCGTCAGCAGTGGCAGCGTCAGCAGTGGCAGCATCAGTGGCAACGTCAGCAGTGGCAACGTCAGTAGTGGCAACGTCAGCAGTGGCAACGTCAGCAGTGGCAACGTCAGCAGTGGCAGCATCAGCAGTGGCAGCATCAGCAGTGGCAGCATCAGCAGTGGCAGCATCAGCAGTGGCAGCATCAGCAGTGGCAGCATCAGCAGTGGCAGCATCAGCAGTGGCACCGTCAGCAGTGGCAACGTCAGCAGTGGCAGCGTCAGCAGTGGCAGCGTCAGCAGTGGCAGCGTCAGCAGTGGCAGCGTCAGCAGTGGCAGCATCAGCAGTGGCAGCATCAGCAGTGGCAGCATCAGCAGTGGCAGCATCAGCAGTGGCAGTATCAGCAGTGGCAGCGTCAGCAGTGGCAGCATCAGCAGTGGCAACGTCAGCAGTGGCAACGTCAGCAGTGGCAACGTCAGCAGTGGCAACGTCAGCAGTGGCAACGTCAGCAGTGGCAGCATCAGCAGTGGCAGCATCAGCAGTGGCAGCGTCAGCAGTGGCAGCGTCAGCAGTGGCAGCGTCAGCAGTGGCAGCATCAGCAGTGGCAACGTCAGCAGTGGCAGCATCAGCAGTGGCAACGTCAGCAGTGGCAACGTCAGCAGTGGCAGCATCAGCAGTGGCAGCATCAGCAGTGGCAGCGTCAGCAGTGGCAGCATCAGCAGTGGCAACGTCAGCAGTGGCAACGTCAGCAGTGGCAACGTCAGCAGTGGCAACGTCAGCAGTGGCAACGTCAGCAGTGGCAGCATCAGCAGTGGCAACGTCAGCAGTGGCAGCATCAGCAGTGGCAGCATCAGCAGTGGCAGTATCAGCAGTGGCAGCGTCAGCAGTGGCAGCATCAGCAGTGGCAACGTCAGCAGTGGCAACGTCAGCAGTGGCAACGTCAGCAGTGGCAGCGTCAGCAGTGGCAACGTCAGCAGTGGCAACGTCAGCAGTGGCAGCGTCAGCAGTGGCAGCATCAGCAGTGGCAACGTCAGCAGTGGCAACGTCAGCAGTTGGCAGCATCAGCAGTGGCAACGTCAGCAGTGGCAGCATCAGCAGTGGCAGCATCAGCAGTGGCAGCATCAGCAGTGGCAGCATCAGCAGTGGCAGCGTCAGCAGTGGCAGCGTCAGCAGTGGCAACGTCAGCAGTGGCAGCATCAGCAGTGGCAGCATCAGCAGTGGCAGCATCAGCAGTGGCAGCATCAGCAGTGGCAGCGTCAGCAGTGGCAACGTCAGCAGTGGCAGCGTCAGCAGTGGCAGCGTCAGCAGTGGCAGCGTCAGCAGTGGCAGCATCAGCAGTGGCAACATCAGCAGTAGCAGCATCAGCAGTGGCAACGTCAGCAGTGGCAGCATCAGCAGTGGCAACGTCAGCAGTGGCAGCATCAGCAGTGGCAACGTCAGCAGTGGCAGCGTCAGCAGTGGCAACGTCAGCAGTGGCAACGTCAGCAGTGGCAACGTCAGCAGTGGCAGCATCAGCAGTGGCAGCATCAGCAGTGGCAGCATCAGCAGTGGCAGCATCAGCAGTGGCAACGTCAGCAGTGGCAGCATCAGCAGTGGCAACGTCAGCAGTGGCAGCATCAGCAGTGGCAACGTCAGCAGTGGCAGCATCAGCAGTGGCAGCGTCAGCAGTGGCAGCATCAGTGGCAACGTCAGCAGTGGCAGCATCAGCAGTGGCAGCATCAGCAGTGGCAACGTCAGCAGTGGCAGCATCAGCAGTGGCAGCGTCAGCAGTGGCAGCATCAGTGGCAACGTCAGCAGTGGCAGCATCAGCAGTGGCAGCATCAGCAGTGGCAACGTCAGCAGTGGCAGCATCAGCAGTGGCAGCGTCAGCAGTGGCAGTGGCAGCGTCAGCAGTGGCAGCATCAGCAGTGGCAGCATCAGCAGTGGCAGCATCAGCAGTGGCAACGTCAGCAGTGGCAGCATCAGCAGTGGCAACATCAGCAGTGGCAGCATCAGCAGTGGCAACATCAGCAGTGGCAACGTCAGCAGTGGCAGTATCAGCAGTGGCAACGTCAGCAGTGGCAGCATCAGCAGTGGCAACGTCAGCAGTGGCAGCGTCAGCAGTGGCAGCGTCAGCAGTGGCAGCGTCAGCAGTGGCAGCGTCAGCAGTGGCAGCATCAGCAGTGGCAACGTCAGCAGTGGCAGCATCAGCAGTGGCAGCATCAGTGGCAACGTCAGCAGTGGCAGCATCAGCAGTGGCAACGTCAGCAGTGGCAGCATCAGCAGTGGCAGCGTCAGCAGTGGCAACGTCAGCAGTGGCAACGTCAGCAGTGGCAACGTCAGCAGTGGCAGCATCAGCAGTGGCAGCGTCAGCAGTGGCAGCGTCAGCAGTGGCAGCGTCAGCAGTGGCAGCATCAGCAGTGGCAACGTCAGTGGCAGCATCAGCAGTGGCAACGTCAGCAGTGGCAGCATCAGCAGTGGCAGCATGGAGGCCTTGGTGTGGTGGGCGCGTTGCTATAGTTTGCAAGAAGGCGCTGTTTGTATGGTGGTCCGGGGTGGTGCGGAGACCGTCCTCCCAGCCCCAGCCCTCGCCCGCGGGGGGACCGTCCTCCCAGCCCCAGCCCTCGCCCGCGGGGGACCGTCCTCCCAGCCCCAGCCCTCGCCCGCGGGGGACCGTCCTCCCAGCCTCGGCCCTCGCCCGCGGGGGACCGTCCTCCCAGCCTCGGCCCTCGCCCGCGGAGGACCGTCCTCCCAGCCTCGGCCCTCGCCCGCGGGGGACCGTCCTCCCAGCCTCGGCCCTCGCCCGCGGGGGACCGTCCTCCCAGCCTCGGCCCTCGCCCGCGGGGGACCGTCCTCCCAGCCTCGGCCCTCACCCGCGGAGGACCGTCCTCCCAGCCTCGGCCCTCGCCCGCGGGGGACCGTCCTCCCAGCCTCGGCCCTCGCCCGCGGGGGACCGTCCTCCCAGCCTCGGCCCTCGCCCGCGGGGGACCGTCCTCCCAGCCTCGGCCCTCGCCCGCGGGGGACCGTCCTCCCAGCCTCGGCCCTCGCCCGCGGGGGACCGTCCTCCCAGCCTCGGCCCTCGCCCGCGGGGGACCGTCCTCCCAGCCTCGGCCCTCGCCCGCGGGGGACCGTCCTCCCAGCCTCGGCCCTCGCCCGCGGAGGACCGTCCTCCCAGGACATGTAATATATTTTATTAATAAATGACTTAAAGGCCATGGGTGTTTTGTACTCCATTCCTTGCCACTGACAACCTATAACCAACCTACAACCACACAGCAGCAGCAACAACAGCACAACCAACATGTGTAGCGTCAACGTCAGCTGTAGAAACATAAACAGCAGCAACATCAGCTGCAGCTGCATTAGCATCAGTAGCCGTAACTTATATCACAACAACATCAGCAACACTGGCAGCAGCAGCACCGGGACCAGCAACAGCTGCCGCAGGACAAGCAGCACCAGTAGCAGCAGCAGCACCACCACCAGGAACAGCAGCAGGACCAGCACCACGAACAGCAGTAGCAGCACCAGGAACAGCAATAGCAGCACCAGGAACAGCAGCAGCAGCACAGGAACAGCAATAGCAGCACCAGGAACAGCAATAGCAGCACCAGGAACAGCAGCAGCAGCACCAGCAGCAGTAGCAGCAGCAGCACCAGGAACAGCAGCAGCAGCACCAGGAACAGCAGCAGCAGCAGGACCAGCAGCAGGACCAGCACCAGTAGCAGCAGCAGCAGGAAGACCAGCAGCAGCAGCAGGAGGACCAGCAGCAGCAGCAGCAGCAGGACCAGCAGCAGCAGCAGGACCAGCAGCAGCAGCAGGACCAGCAGCAGCAGCAGGAAGACCAGCAGCAGCAGCAGGAGGACCAGCAGCAGCAGCAGCAGCAGGACCAGCAGCAGCAGCAGGACCAGCAGCAGCAGCAGGAAGACCAGCAGCAGCAGCAGGAGGACCAGCAGCAGCAGCAGCAGGACCAGCAGCAGCAGCAGGAGGACCAGCAGCAGCAGCAGGAAGACCAGCAGCAGCAGCAGGAGGACCAGCAGCAGCAGCAGGAGGACCAGCAGCAGCAGCAGGACCAGCAGCAGCAGCAGGAAGACCAGCAGCAGCAGGACCAGCACCAGTAGCAGCAGCAGCAGGAAGACCAGCAGCAGCAGCAGGAGGACCAGCAGCAGCAGCAGCAGGACCAGCAGCAGCAGCAGGAGGACCAGCAGCAGCAGCAGGAGGACCAGCAGCAGCAGCAGGAAGACCAGCAGCAGCAGCAGGAGGACAGCAGCAGCAGCAGGAGGACCAGCAGCAGCAGCAGGACCAGCAGCAGCAGCAGGAAGACCAGCAGCAGCAGGACCAGCCGCAGCAGCAGGAAGACCAGCAGCAGCAGCAGGAGGACCAGCAGCAGCAGCAGCAGGACCAGCAGCAGCAACAGGAAGACCAGCAGCAGGAGGACCAGCAGCAGGAGGACCAGCAGCAGGAGGAGGTAATGAACTGCCAGGTGAATATTCCCGACGTCCTCTCGGGCTACTCATTTCAGGCAGCATTATTGAATATTTGATCAAGGAAGTTTGTGATCCAGAGAGAGATTAATGTTTAACGACCAGCAGAGAGGCAGGCAGGCAAGCAGGCAGTAAGGCAGGCAGGCAGGCAGGCAGGCAGGCAGGCAGGTAGTGTGGCAGGCAGGCAGGCAGGCAGACTGGCAGGCAGGCAGGAAGGCATGCAAGCAGGCAGGCAGGTAGTGTGGCAGGCAGGCAGGCAGGTATTGTGGCAGGCAGGTAGTGTGGCAGGCAGGTAGTGTGGCAGGCAGGCAGGAAGGCAGGCAAGCAGGCAGGCAAGCAGGCAGGCAGGTAGTGTGGCAGGCAGGCAGGCAGGTATTGTGGCAGGCAGGTAGTGTGGCAGGCAGGTAGTGTGGCAGGCAGGCAGGAAGGCAGGCAGGCAGGCAGGCAGGCAGGCAGGCAGGCAGTGTGGCAGGCAGTGAGGCAGGCAGGCAGGCAGGCAGGCAGGCAGTGTGGCAGGCAGTAAGGCAGGCAGGCAGGCAGTGTGGCAGGCAGTAAGGCAGGCAGGCAGTAAGGCTGGCAGGCAGGCAGTAAGGCAGGCAGGCAGGCAGGCAGTAAGGCTGGCAGGCAGGTAGTAAGGCAGGCAGGCAGGCAGGTAGTAAGGCAAGGCAGGGAGGAAGTAGGCATGATGGAAGATTGGCCGGTAGGTAGGAAAGTAGGCAGACAGGTATAAAGACAGCCAACAACTAACCAGGTAGGCCCACAGGCCGGCAACTAACCAGGTAGGCCCACAGGCCGGCAACTAACCAGGTAGGCCCACAGGCCGGCAACTAACCAGGTAGGCCCACAGGCCGGCAACTAACCAGGTAGGCCCACAGGCCGGCAACTAACCAGGTAGGCCCACACGCCGGCAACTAACCAGGCAGGCCCACAGGCCGGCAACTAACCAGGTAGGCCCCACAGGCCGGCAACTAACCAGGTAGGCCCACAGGCCGGCAACTAACCAGGTAGGCCCACACGCCGGCAACTAACCAGGTAGGCCCACAGGCCGGCAACTAACCAGGTAGGCCCACAGGCCGGCAACTAACCAGGTAGGCCCACACGCCGGCAACTAACCAGGCAGGCCTTCAGGCCGGCAGATAAGTAGGCAGGCCCACAGGCCGGCAGATAAACCGGTAGGTAAAAATGCAAGTAGGCAGGCTGAGAGTAATGGATGGAATGGGAATAATGGATGAATGAATAGAGTTGGAGGAATGACCAATAGGGATGCAATATGCGTCTCTGAGGAAGTCTCGTAAGATTGGAGAACTTTGCTAATGACTCACTAGGAATTCGTACTGTATTATGAACACTCTCCAACACTTCCATTATAACCTCAGAACATAAAATTCTCAATTTTCCTCTCATGAATTTAATTACTCTCCGCACCTTTACATATAACTCAGAAAGATTTTCACTTTCCTGTTGACAGCTGTGATGGATGTCTCAACATCTGGGAGACAAAATCATCCTGCGTGTCTGCTCCTTCCTGTCCAATACAAGTTGAGACGTTTATAGGAGTTTACGGCAGCAATACGATGCCAGAGTTCTTTGATGACTGATTTTCTCACTGTATTAATATTCTAACTCTGGGCTTCTAGATTCCCATAGGATGCCAAAACTGCATGCTATGGTCAGAATGTCTATTGGGTACGAGTAAGTGTGGTCATTGACAGACTACCAGGTGACCCGTAATGATAGCACAACCTCTCTTTTTTCTGTTGGTTATCAGTTCTGTCCTCGTGTATCTGGATTCAAAATATCCATTTCGGTCACTCAGGCTGGTTCCTTCCTGGCTCTGATAATTGGTGTTTGGTCTCGGACTGTCCTCTTCCGGTACATCGCTCTGTATCGTGTATCTCCTCTTCCTTCTCGTTCTTCATCTGATCAACAGCTGCATCAGCCTCATCCAGCGTGGAGCGGTACAAGTGCTCCAAGAGTGCTCGTAGGGGGCAGTAGAACCTTTTTCTCTTATCTCATTTTTTTTACCATTAGAAAGTCTATTTGTTTAACTACATGTTGAGTTTATTTTGGCCAAATAGGCAATTCTCAGCATTTGTTTATAAATTTTAAATCGCCGACGGGCGGAAAAAATTGACAATTTTGGGAGAGTTGCCGACTCGTTTTGTTTTCTCTTGCTACGAAAACATAATATAACTGGTATATAATTCATATTCATATGAATTATATACCAGTTGTTGGAAAGTATTTACAGTTATATATTGAAAAGTATATACCAAGCTATATACTTGAAAGTATATACAGATTTATATGTTAATAAGTATGCACAAGTATATATTGGAAAGTATATTCAAAGTTATAAAATGAAAGTATATATACAGAGTCTTAAATGATAAGTATATACCGAGTAATATATTGCAAATATATACAAAGTTATATATTGAAAGTATATTCAGAGTGATAAATAACAAGTCTATACACAGTTCTATCATAAAAATGATATTGTTCTGGATTTCTGACACTATATATGGGTGAAAGTCTCGGGCCTCAACACTCCAGCTTGGAGCCTTCACTCTCCCATATCCATTAGTTTTAATCCGATTTCGATGACATTTTCACACAGTACACAAACAACACGGCGTTACGTACGCTACAGAAAACACTGTAAAGACTATTATTTTTAAACGTGTTATAAATTTTTACCAATTAAATTAAACTTAATATGTTTTTTGTATTATTAAGAAATAGGTAATAAATTATTTTTATACTGGAATCATTTCTATATACATAAAAATGATTCCAGTGATTCCAAACAAATGACTTTTCAACGTATTTTCTTAAAAATTCTTCGAATCAAATCAGGTAAATAAAAACTAAATTAAAAAAAATCTGTTTCGTAGATGGATTTAAACAGTTCGTCTAGCAAGCAAACTAATGCTAGAATAGGTATATAAATCTTAGAACAACTTAGGAGTAAATTTTTTGTTGAGGCCCAAGTCGTCTCTTAGGCCCGGTCAGAATAGATCAAGCCTTTCCGCAACAATTTACGGAACCTGTGCATCTTCCCTCAATCACTGCGGGTTTATATACATCATGAACAAATCCACAAGGGCCGTTGTTCATTTGATGTATCACGCTATTGTGATTTGTGTGTGTTTTTGGGCACATATATTCAGGAGTTTAGGAGCTCCCAAGGCCAACCAGGTAGTTTATTACAGTATCTCGTGAACTGTTAATGTTGGTCGACAAAGCCGCCTTCATTGACGGACGATGTTCAGAGAATGTTATGTTTTGTACTACGATACTGTCCAATAGTCCGGGGAGTGCCACAATACTGTCCAATAGTCCGGGGAGTGCCACAATACTGTCCAATAGTCCAGGGAGTGCCACAATACTGTCCAATAGTCCAGGGAGTGCCACAATACTGTCCAATAGTCCAGGGAGTGCCACAATACTGTCCAATAGTCCAGGGAGTGCCACAATACTGTATAATAGTCCAGGGAGTGCCACAATACTGTATAATAGTCCAGGGAGTGCCACAGTTCTGTATAATAGTCCAGGGAGTGCCACAGTTCTGTATAATAGTCCAGGGAGTGCCACAGTTCTGTATAATAGTCCAGGGAGTGCCACAGTTCTGTATAATAGTCCAGGGAGTGCCACAGTTCTGTATAATAGTCCAGGGAGTGCCACAGTTCTGTATAATAGTCCAGGGAGTGCCACAATACTGTATAATAGTCCAGGGAGTGCCACAAACTGTATAATACTAGTTATGTTCATCATCCTCTTTATGATAGGTGTTGTGGGAACTGACCTGTGAGATTTATATTTATTTAATTTATATGAATTTATATAGAATTTATATTTACGTTAATTTATATATTTCGATAGCAATTTGTATGATGTTAAGTGGACTGTATTTCTGCAATACTTCTCACAAATCGATCCTTACACATTAGGGGGGTTTATATTAAATTTTTATATATGCAGCCAATCAAACTACAGTATTAAACTACATATATTAGTATATAAATTGGAGGTGCCTTATCTTATTGTACAGCAGACTTAGTCCACCAGGTATAACTAGGATGTAGACACCAAATTATCCTCGTGCGAGGCTAGCTTCCATCACACAAGTAACTGATGTACCAAGATTAATTCTTGCTTCCTCTTCTTGTTCCTGTCAAAGGGTACTAGCTGTAAAGCTGGAATCCTAACATTTGACAGCTATATCAGAGGAAACACTGTATATTATTAGATAAGGACCAAGGCTTAATTACCTGGAGTTGAGTCGATCATTCATGTTCTAACCGGTATTAATCATACCTACCTAACATTACTGGCCAATAATGACTTAGATAAGACTTTGGAAAGACACTTCCATTGTGGTTGTTGACAGCGTGTTGATGATGGTAGAACACTTTGATCTCCATAACACTTCGTCCAAGAGAATTATAGGAGCGAAACTTGCTCCAACGACTCTGATCTAACAAACAATGGCTGACCTCTCTCACTCTTATCACTGACGCCTTGGCTCTCCTTGTCCAATGTCAGTAAGTGATAGAAGGGTCACATTTACTTTATTTTGATACTGATAATTAGTTAATTCAAATGAGATGTTTTTATGATGTAATAAGTCCAAAGACTAATGTATTTAAGAATAATTCCCAACAAATAGCTGGTGAATTTATAGTACTACGTGGCAATGATATCCCGTTTTCTATTGACGGAAAATTCCACTACAAGCTACATTTTCTATGGGTAACTTGTGTATACAACACAGCAGCAATATTATCTGCAAATTGCATGTATTACTATTAAATGGTGTCGGGTTTTCCGACAGTGTAAACCGTCTCCTGGCGGCGCCTGCCCGGGTGCGACGCCGGGAGACACAACGCTCACAGCGACGCCGGGAGACGCAACGCTCACAGCGACGCCGGGAGACGCAACGCTCACAGCGACGCCGGGAGACGCAACGCTCACAGCGACGCCGGGAGACGCAACGCTCACAGCGACGCCGGGAGACGCAACGCTCACAGCGACGCCGGGAGACGCAACGCTCACAGCGACGCCGGGAGACGCAACGCTCACAGCGACGCCGGGAGACGCAACGCTCACAGCGACGCCGGGAGACGCAACGCTCACAGCGACGCCGGGAGACGCAACGCTCACAGCGACGCCGGGAGACGCAACGCTCACAGCGACGCCGGGAGACGCAACGCTCACAGCGACGCCGGGAGACGCAACGCTCACAGCGACGCCGGGAGACGCAACGCTCACAGCGACGCCGGGAGACGCAACGCTCACAGCGACGCCGGGAGACGCAACGCTCACAGCGACGCCGGGAGACGCAAACGCTCACAGCGACGCCGGGAGACGCAACGCTCACAGCGACGACCGGGAGACGCAACGCTCACAGCGACGCCGGGAGAACGCAACGCTCACAGCGACGCCGGGAGGACGCAACGCTCCACAGCGACTGCCGGGAGACGCAACGCTCACAAGCGACGCCGGGAGACGCAACGCTCACAGCGACTGCCGGGAGACGCAACGCTCACAGCGACGCCGGGAGACGCAACGCTCACAGCGACGCCGGGAGACGCAACGCTCCACAGCGACGCCGGGAGACGCAACGCTCACAGCGACGCCGGGAGACGCAACGCTCACAGCGGACGCCGGGAGGACGCAACGCTCACAGCGACGCCGGGAGACGCAACGCTCTCAGCGACGCCGGGAGACGCAACGCTCTCAGCGACGCCGGGAGACGCAACCGCTCTCAGCGACGCCGGGAGACGCAACGCTCTCAGCGACGCCGGGAGACGCAACGCTCACAGCGACGCCGGGAGACGCAACGCTCACAGCGACGCCGGGAGACGCAACGCTCACAGCGACGCCGGGAGACGCAACGCTCACAGCGACGCCGGGAGACGCAACGCTCACAGCGACGCCGGGAGACGCAACGCTCAACAGCGACGCCGGGAGACGCAACGCTCACAGCGACGCCGGGAGACGCAACGCTCACAGCGACGCCGGGAGACGCAACGCTCACAGCGACGCCGGGAGACGCAACGCTCACAGCGACGCCGGGAGACGCAACGCTCACAGCGACGCCGGGAGACGCAACGCTCACAGCGACGCCGGGAGGACGCAACGCTCACAGCGACGCCGGGAGACGCAACGCTCACAGCGACGCCGGGAGACGCAACGCTCACAGCGACGCCGGGAGACGCAACGCTCACAGCGACGCATTAGTGTTCATAATGTGTGTGAAGGCGTGAAGGTGGTCCAGATGCTGCCTGAACAGTCGTCATGGTGGCTCACGTCTTGTGGCAAATATGTCTGCTTTTTGTTTTAAGTTTATTTTCATGTTCGATGCTGTGCCGGGGCCACATGTTAGTGTATTGGCTGTGGTGGGGTGGTAGTTATAGTGGTGGTGATGGTGGTGATGATGGTGATGGTGGTGGTCTTGGTGGTGGTGATGGCAGTCTTGGTGGTGATGATGGTGATGGCGGAATATATAGACCAATAACTCTACGTATTGCCTCGGTTCATATATATAATGCCAGTTTGCTTTAGTCTTGGACTAAATTGCGGCGTTAACTAGCATTTGTGTCCGGGTTTTGTAGCTAGGGAACATTCCTTAGCGACAGCTGGCTGTTGATTGTTGAATTAGTGTGCTTGATATGTAGTACTTATGTCCATCTTGTTATTGTCGTGGCTTTTGTCTATTAGTGCGTTGGTGCTGGTCAGGCCATCTCTGGTCATAGTGTGTAGAAAACATGTGACCGTTGATAGATCCTTAGATTCAGGTCGTCTTAGTGACCTGACCAGTGGAGAACATTTAATATTTTGTCCTGTATATCTTGGCTATCGTGAGATTATCTTGAGATAGTTTCGAGGCTTAGCGTCCCCGCGGCCCGGTCCTCGACCAGGCCTCTTTTTTGGTACACACCCCCCAGGAAGCAGCCCGTAGCAGCTGTCTAACTCCCAGGTACCTATTTATTGCTAGGTGAACAGGTGGTGGATGCTTTAGTATTATGCTTGGGGCGAGTTGTCCTGCTGTAGGGTGATGTGTCGTCCAGGGAGTCTATGGGATATTTAGTGGGGTGTGCGCAGACACGATGTTTCTGTACTCTTCAGAGGTCATCCTGCGAAGTTGCAGGTCCCTATACTCACCATTTTCATCTTTCCATTACTCAGGTATAGGTTAATATTTATCTCATCTGTTTATAAGATTTTGTTCAAGAACTTCACAAGTAGTTTGTACTTTGTAGCAAACTCTCCTTCACTCTGAGAAGAATGATTTGTTCCAGAGATGAAAAAGAATTTATCACAATTGAAAGTATTATTCGACCACCAACTACACGGGTTTGTTGTGGTCTACCAGCCTGTTGTTGTTGCTGATCTCCAGGGCATCCAGCTGTCTGACAATGTGACACAGTTGAGCTTGACACAATGAGTGTTTGACAATGTCTCTGATCGATTGATTCTGATTTTTCAGCCTGATAATGCTGATTATCTGTCACTTGCTTTACTGTCATTATCACTTGTTTGGTCATCTTGTTTACTGTCATTGTCACATGTTTGGTCATCTTGTTTACTGTCATTGTCACATGTTTGGTCATCTTGTGTGTGCGTGTGTATATATATATAATATACACACAAACAATTTCTTATGTTTTTCTTCACTGTCGAGGGAAGTTGAAAAATTAACTCTCCAAATTTCATTTTCACACTATATATTTATGGTCTGACGCATAGGGAAGCGTTTCGCAAGGCACTCCTCACTTTTTCAAAGACAAATTTTCCATACTCTGCTTATGGTTATATTCGCTAAGGGGTGACGTGATACAGGACATGATTGAGATGAACAAGGGGATCAATGGCACACTGGGTATAATAGGCCACTGAGTGTTCTATCTTCTTGTTTCTATATTGGTTCGGAGTCTTGAAGTGGGTAGAATGAAGTTATGTGTTGATTGCTGGTGTTGACTTTTTGATGTGTAAAGTCAAACCCAGCAATCATTTTGCATTTGTATTTCTGTTGCTCTCGTGGTCCCACTAAAATGAAGTGATTTGATGAAATAGCTATGCCCAAGATTACCATCAAAGTGCCGCCGGGGGAGTGGGGGGTTCAAATAGCTTCGGCTATCACCTCCTTATGTGCGGTCACTGATGGTCGAGTGGATTAAGGCACCGTGACACCAGTTGCAATGTGCTCCTGGAGGTCCGGGTTCGAGTCACTTCTGGGGTGTGGGGAGTTTCCATTTATTTATATATATATATATATATATATATATATATATATATATATATATATATATATATAATATATATATATATATATAATATATATATATAATGTATATACTAACGAAGCCTGGAAGCGCCCAGGTGGTCGTGGACGTGACTGGGGAGTTGCGCCGTGAAAGTGTCGTATTTGGCATATCTTGGCGTCCATCTATATTAGCAAACTCCCTCCCACACTCTCTTCCCTCAGGGCTGCCCATGATGGAGTACGCGGAGGCTCGTAAATCACCCGAACTAAGGGGAGGGAGGGAGGGAGGGTTTAGGGGAAGGAAGAGGGGAATGGAATGATGCGAAGAAGGTGGGAAGGAAAGTGGAAGTAAGGGGAAGGAAGAGGAAGAGCAGGCAGTAGGAGGGAAGGTAGGTGTGGCTGGTCCTGGCACCCAACTCTGAAATCCACCTGAGCATTTAACTTTTGAATACTTATTTGGCAGTTTTTACCAGAGTGGCTCCCTCTCTAGTGGTCCTGACGAGGCCCTCCCTCTCTAGTGGTCCCGACGAGGCCCTCCCTCTCTAGTGGTCCCGACGAGGCCCTCCCTCTCTAGTGGTCCCGACGAGGCCCTCCCTCTCTAGTGGTCCCGACGAGGCCCTCCCTCTCTAGTGGTCCCGACGAGGGCCTCCCTCTCTAGTGGTCCCGACGAGGCCCTCCCTCTCTAGTGGTCCTGACGAGGCCCTCCCTCTCTAGTGGTCCCGACGAGGGCCTCCCTCTCTAGTGGTCCCGACGAGGCCCTCCTTCTCTAGTGGTCCCGACGAGGCCCTCCTTCTCTATAGTGGTCCCGACGAGGGCCTCCCCCTCTAATGGTCCCGACGAGGGCCTCCCCCTCTAATGGTCCCGACGACGGCCCTCCCTCTCTAGTGGTCCCGACGACGGCCCTCCCTCTCTAGTGGTCCCGACGAGGGCCTCCCTCTCTAGTGGTCCCGACGAGGCCCTCCTTCTCTAGTGGTCCCGACGAGGGCCTCCCTCTCTAGTGGTCCCGACGAGGCCCTCCCTCTCTAGTGGTCCTGACGATGGCCTCCCTCTCTAGTGGTCCTGACGATGGCCTCCCTCTCTAGTGGTCCTGACGATGGCCTCCCTCTCTAGTGGTCCTGACGATGGCCTCCCTCTCTAGTGGTCCTGACGATGGCCTCCCTCTCTAGTGGTCCTGACGAGGGCCTCCCTCTCTAGTGGTCCCTTGACCTCTGACACTATAACACACCATACAGTGACCTCTGACACTATAACACACCATACAGTGACCTCTGACACTATAACACACCATACAGTGACCTCTGACACTATAACACACCATACAGTGACCTCTGACACTATAACACACCATACAGTGACCTCTGACACTATAACACACCATACAGTGACCTCTGACACTATAACACACCATACAGTGACCTCTGACAAAATACAGTGTTATGGATAATTGTTAATGTCACTGACCTTTGACTCACCTCAATCAACCTGACATTTGACGTTTGTGTCAACCCTTGACTAAGTATTGGTGTTTGACACTGGACCAGACTATGCATCACTCTGACACCCAATTTAGAGCATATATACAGATCTTTGACACAAACCATCTTGGCATACACTCATCCTTGATAGAAGACTGTGCCTGTATGTTCAGCTTTTACGCTCTTATCAGATAATACTTAGACCGTTGACAAATTACCTTTCGTGTATTACCTTCCGTCACAAAAAGGTGTATTTCTGTATTAAAAAAGATTTCGACTGTCAAAGTGTGTGAGCACTTTGATCATCCAACCACCTGCCCTGTTCTAGCCACTAGGAGGCGAGTCTCACTTGATTATGACTGGTCCAACGCTGTAGTGTCACCTGATCATCGCTTTGGGACCTTAGAAGGGCACCAGAGGGAAGCCCTCTGCCCTCTCCAGGGTAAATGGAGCCGCCGCATTCCCCGACAATAAAGGAGACTGATCCAACTCTTTAGATTGCAATTTGAAGCTTCCACGAAGATTCGGATTGTATATTTATTTTCTTACATAACGACAATGTGGAAGGCGATCGAGGAGTGGCTTTAGCGGTGCCGAATCCGCTTTGCCGACACCGAGGGAGTCGAGACTCCTGCCACAGCGGAGTAGCGGGTAGCTGCCCAGCACCTCGCGAGGCTCTACCAAGCAGTTTGGAAAAGAGTTAAGTCTATCGGTTACCAGTGAAGCAAGAGGAGATGCTGACAGTTCATTGTGGCTGTTCAATGCCCCGTCGTGGTTGTTCATAACACCGTCGAAGTTGTTCATAACACCGTCGAGGTTGTTCATAACACCGTCGAGGTTGTTCATAACACCGTCGTGGTTGTTCATAACACCGTCGTTATTGTTCATAACACCGTCGTTATTGTTCATAACACCGTCGTTATTGTTCATAACACCGTCGTTATTGTTCATAACACCGTCGAGGTTGTTCATAACACCGAGGTTGTTCATAACACCGTCGAGGTTGTTCATAACACCGTCGTGGTTGTTCATAACACCGTCGTGGTTGTTCATAACACCGTCGTGGTTGTTCATAACACCGTCGTTATTGTTCATAACACCGTCGTTATTGTTCATAACACCGTCGGGGTTGTTCATAACACCGTCGAGGTTGTTCATAACACCGTCGTGGTTGTTCATAACACCGTCGTGGTTGTTCATAACACCGTCAAGGTTGTTCATAACACCGTCGGGGTTGTTCATAACACCGTCGAGGTTGTTCATAACACCGTCGTGGTTGTTCATAACACCGTCGTGGTTGTTCATAACACCGTCAAGGTTGTTCATAACACCGTCAAGGTTGTTCATAACACCGTCGTTATTGTTCATAACACCGTCGGGGTTGTTCATAACACCGTCGTGGTTCATAACACCAGAGGATCGACTCCCCTGACGCCAGTGGAGCAGCCCGCTGACAGGAGCTCAGAAGCATTACGTATTATTTTCAAGTCCGCTCAACAGGATCTAAAACCTTATCAAGAATACAAAAGAAAGTCTCAAGTTCAAGCAACTCCTTGAAGATTGAGTAAACATCTTCCCTGAGGCACTTAAGAGCCCGAGGCGCTCGCTCACCAGGATGTTTTATTGAACTGATTACGGGCTATTCATGCCCGTGCCATCTCTTGGGTGGCTTAATCTTCATACATCAATCAATTGAACTAAGGATGTTGTATTAAACTGAATGTTGTATTCACTTGACGATTTTTTATTGTCTAGAGGATGTATAAAACTGTAGATGTATTCAACTGAGGATGTTGTATTGTCTAGAGGATGTTGTATAAAACTGTAGATGTATTCAACTGAGGATGTTGTATTGTCTAGAGGATGTTGTATAAAACTGTGGATGTTGTATTGACCTGAGGATACAAATCTTGGATGTTGTATTCACCTGAAGATGTTGTATTGACTAGAGGGTGTTGTATTAAAATGTGGATGTTGTATTCAACTGAGGATGTTGTATTCAACTGAGGATGTTGTGTTAAACTGTGAATGTTGTATTCAACTGAGGATGTTGTATTCAACTGAGGATGTTGTATTCAACTGAGGATGTTGTATTAAACTGAGGATGTTGTATTCAACTGAGGATGTTGTATTCAACTGAGGATGTTGTATTCAACTGAGGATGTTGTATTCAACTGTGGATGTTGTATTCAACTGTGGATGTTGTATTCAACTGAGGATGTTGTATTCAACTGAGGATGTTGTATTCAACTGTGGATGTTGTATTCAACTGAGGATGTTGTATTCAACTGAGGATGTTGTATTAAACTGAGGATGTTGTATTCAACTGAGGATGTTGTATTCAACTGAGGATGTTGTATTAAACTGTGGATGTTGTATTCAACTGAGGATGTTGTATTAAACTGTGATGTTGTATTCGCGTGAGGATGTTGTACTGAACTGTGGTTGTTGTATTTAACTGAGGATGTATTGAGCTGAGGATGGTGTATTTAAATTATGATTTTTGTTTAGCGAGGATGTTGCATTGAACTGAGACAAGTGAGGTTCACGTGTTGAGTATGAGCAACGATGAAGAGCCAGGTGTTGACCCCTCTACACTCATCACCGCGATGTTCCAGCGATGTTGTCCCTGTGTGGTTGATGATGTGTGTAGTGTAGATGATATTCCTGCCATCACGACCATTCCGGCATCACTCCTTCTTGAACCCTATATAAAAGCAATATCAGGAACAATCAAATTATATTTACATAAAAGCATATTACATGACGTCAGAATACTGTTTTACATGCCAGGTATTGAGAGTTTTAACCAAGCCACTAAACACACTTGTGTGTGGCGCTGTGTGTTACACATGTGTGCTGTTGGGGGATGATTAATGTTTGTTAACATTATGTTCACCTTCACTATTGATGTGCACATTGACTGTTTTATATGGATTTATTTTAAGAGACCTGTATCTTAATGTTGATATTGCTGTCATGAGTGGCGGGCGCTGAGGTACTGCTCGTTATCAGCGCTTAACAATGGATGTAAAGTGAAGAGGTTTAGAGATAGGAAAGACCTGGGTAAATACTGGTATGGAACCGGAAATGTTTATTTATTAAATAATATTCTAGTTATAAATAAAAGTGTGATTATTGGATGGTTTCATGCGTAGGCTAGACACACACATTAGAGTAAGCTTGGACCTGCGTCGTATGAGCCAATAGGCCTTCCATGGTGTGCTTCATTATTAAGTTCATAAGGTCTTATGTATGATAACTTGTTTTAAAATATCGTATTTGTTCAAAAAAGTCAATATTTACTGCACTGATAACATGTTTCGTGAAGAGAGAGAGGAATTTGTCTGGTGAATGTCTAAGCTGCCGTTGAACATTCTGTTCAACACAACTGAATGTTTAACATTTAAAATCCCAGGTTGCATTGCTTTTACCATGTCATGGTGCAGTGGTGTAAGGCGTGTGTTTGGGAGTACCCAGAGCACAGGTTCGAATCCTCCTCATGGCTCATACTGATTTTATTATTATTATTATTTCAAGATTATTATTATTGCACAAAGGAGTCACATTAACATGATATATCATTAAGAAAATCGATTAGAGTCACGAGGGGGATTCGAACCTGTACCCTGCATACTCCCAAGCACACTAGAGTGTATTAAGCGGGTAATTAAGAACTTCATTTGGTATCACCTCGATGCCTCAAGTTGGATTCAGTTCTCTCCTAGGTTACATATTACTTATAGCATGTTGGAGTTCAGTGGTTTAAAGTGTGTGTTTGGGAGTACCCTAGTTGGCTCCGTGGCTTTCATGGCACCAGTTGATCTTATCATTATTAGTATTATTAGTATTTAAACTAGTATAAATTTCAGCAGCCTAGACACGAGAGGATGCGTGTCCACCTTAACTCATATTAATGAGGTGGAGTCCTGGGCAGACAACACCTGACCCGTATTAATGAGACTGCCCTCTTGACCTCAGCAGTAACCTGACCCATATTATTTAATCACCTCCTTTTGACTCGACCTGACCAGCCTTCATCTGATCCATGTTAAATTCACCTCTCTTGGTCCGGCCTGACCTCTATACATAAACAAAATCCATTACCGGGCAGATGCAAACAACATTTCAATAAATAAATTCAATAAAAAGAGAGGTTTAGCGAGACCATTGCATTTAGAGGCAACTACCTTGCACTAAATAAACAATGCAGATATATTGCTTGTCGAAGTCTACACTCTACAACTATAAACTCGGTAGCAACTTATAGGGTAAAATAATAGGCAAGGTTTGCGTTTGGGCTCGACCAGGTCGCCGGGTCTGTCCGCTCTGATCCAGACAGTTTCTCAGTAATATAAATAATTGTGTTTGGGTGAATAAGCAGGCAACATGTGTGTCCTTTATCGTTGTATTAATTCTAAAATAGATAGAACAAAGGTATTTGATTTTTTGTATTAATAAATGAGGTACATTTGCATTAGTGCAGCTACCCTAGACTATATGAAGTGGAGTACAGTGTGTCAAAAAAGCTAACTAGGTGATGCTAAAAATCCCCATCACACAGGATGGTTAGTCATACAGAGGCATGTGATAGGCAGTTTAGGTATTTTTTTTTATTAAGATATGAGGTACATCTGCATTAGTGCAGCTACCCTTGACTATATGAAGTGGAGTACAGTGTGTCAAAAAAGCTAACTAGGTGATGCTAAAAATCCCCATCACACAGGATGGTTAGTCATACAGAGGCATGTGATAAGCGGTCTGCACTGGCAGACTCCGGATGCATTTTGAGGATATCAACAACACAAGATTGAATAAGGTAGCAGTGGTAATACAAGTCCCCATCTCGCAGGATGATTAGTCATACAGAGCCATGTGTTTAATAGCCTGCACTGGCAAATTTTGGGTATACTGTGAGGATATCTTCAAGAATACGAGAGTGAATAAAGTAATTGCAAAGCTCCAGGTACCTCATGCCAACTGGTCTGAAAGGTCTAATAACTGGGCATTCAGTGATGTAGTGCGGGAGATCATGCCGTAGTTCCTGCTCACAGAGTTTGCAACTGGAGTGCTAGGATTGGGAGACCCGTCACCTGCAGCCACCTGCCACAGGTAACGGTAACCCAACCTGATCCTTGCAACCACTGTGTCGCACAGTCTTGTGGAGTTTTGTGCTGTCCATAGATGTAGGTTTCAGATCTGAACAAATCATAGCTTTTTATACTAGTACTTTCAGGTCGTTGGGAGTCAGTAAGTTCTTTCCTATCAGATCTGAATGTTTGGACCAATACAGTTTTGACAGCAGAGATGGGGATACCTAGATCTAATTCAACTTCAGACTTGTTACACGCTAATTTGGCTGCAATGTCTGTCTCATTATGATGGGTTATATTTATGTGTGAAGGTATCCATACAAAGGAGATTCGAGACCCTTTACTCTGTGCATCAATTAGGTCATTTATAATTGGGAGTATGAGGTTCTTGCTGTCGATCTTCAAGAGAAGTTTTCGATTGCTTGAAGAGCAGACTTTGAATCACATAATATTATTCCTCCTCCAATGTTTTTTAATGTACTGGTAGCTAAGTGTAATGCTGCTAGTTCTGCTTGTGTGGAGGTCAGCCAGTTAACCTGACACTGACAGTCTTTGTGCAAATATTATTTCTATAAAACCTACATGCCGCTGCATCCGTCCAGTAGAGGATTGGACTGAGCCGTCGGTGTAGACACAGTGCTTGTGAGATCTTAAACTCTCGATGGAGATGCAATTGTTTCAAGAGTGACAGCTTTGAGAAGAGCAAGATTCTCATTATCTTTCTTGGTGACAGGTGTGTATGATATTTGAATGGTGGGGTACAGATAAAGAGGAATATCAGAGACAGGTAGATTGCACTTAAAAGGAATGTTAAGTTTAATGAGATTGTAAGCATTGTTGCTCAGCCATTATCATAAAAGAGTGAGTTGGTATGTCGGCACCAGTCAAAAGGGTGCTAACAGCACTAAATAATTTGTCTCTGAGCAATGCAGGAGATGTAGGATCTCTCATGACTTTAAGGCAAAAGGTAGTGTTGACTTGCATTATTCTCTCTAGTATGGTTGGAAGCTTCAGTTCTTCCCTCATGTTGATGATTCTTGTGCATCTTGGGGCACCAAGAATTATCCTCATGGCCTCATTCTGTACTACTTCAAGTTTGTCAAACACAGAGGAGGGGAAATTAATTAAGTGCAGAGCATTATAATCAACGAGAGATCTAACGAACATCATATAGAATAGTCTAGCATATTTAATATTGATACCAATATTCTTACCAGTAAGTGTTCTCAATGGTTTGTCTTTCTTTTAACCTACGGTGTAGATCATTTACAATGTCACTGTTAATACCAACTCCAAGATATTTGTGCTGCCACACGTTTCAATGTTCTGGTTGTTGACCTTGAAAGCTATAGGGACATGAGTTTTCTCTTGGGATGGAGAACTCTGGATTTAGTTATAGAGATAACAAGACCACATTCAATGCTTTTAGCAGCGAGTGATCAAGTAGAGCTTGCAGTCTAGTTTGGGAATTTGCAACAATGCATATATCATCGGCATAACAAATGACGGCTTCGTCAGGTACTGTGGGAATATCATTGTAAATTTATGCATCAGAACATTGAACAGTGTGGGACTTAGCACTCCACCCTGGGGTGTACCCAACTCAAAGGGTGCACAGAGTTTACTTTTGACCCCCTTGAAAAGGACTGAGGCAGTTCTGTTACTCAGGTACCCCCTAAGCCATGTCAACAGTCTTCCCTTAACTCCAAAAGAGGCTAGCTGTTCTAGGATTATTTCTCTGTTGCTGTATCAACGCAGTTTGGAGATCAATAAATGCCGCCTGAGAGTTTGGTCCCCTCTGATAAAATACTCAGCAAAGCAAGTTTGTGTGCTTCTTCCAGGAAGTATTTTTTTTTTTATTAACATATTAGGTACATCTGCATTAGTGCAGCTGCCCTAGACTATATGAAGTGGAGTACAGTGTGTCAAAAAAAGCTAACTAGGTGTGCTAAAAAATCCCCATCACACAGGATGGTTAGTCATACAGAGGCATGTGATAAGCGGTCTGCACTGGCAGACTCCGGATGCATTTTGAGGATATCAACAACACAAGATGAATAAGGTAGCAGTGGTAATACAAGTCCCCATCTCGCAGGATGTTAGTCATACAGAGCCATGTGTTTAATAGCCGTGTGCACTCGAAGTATTTTCTATTGCCGTTCACTGGAAAGTCTAGGGAACTAGGACTCCATATTTTACTATAGTTTACTCTTAATTTTGTTTTGTTTTCTTCTACATGGAGAAGAAGCAAAGAAGACAATAAGAAGCTAAACAGTGCCACAATAAATAATATGCAAACAGCTCCAAGGTAAAATAACTAAGATGCAAAACAGCCCGATGGAAGAACAAAACATCCCCGATGGAAGAACAAAACATCCCCGATGGAAGAACAAAACAGCCCCGATGGAAGAACAAAACAGTCCCGATGGAAGAACAAAACATCCCCGATGGAAGAACAAAACATCCCCGATGGAAGAACAAAACAGCCCCGATGGAAGAACAAAACAGTCCCGATGGAAGAACAAAACAGTCCCGATGGAAGAACAAAACAGCCCGATGGAAGAACAAAACAGTCCCGATGGAAGAACAAAACAGCCCGATGGAAGAACAAAACAGCCCCGATGGAAGAACAAAACAGCCCCGATGGAAGAACAAAACAGCCCCGATGGAAGAACAAAACAGCCCCGATGGAAGAACAAAACAGCCCGATGGAAGAACAAAACAGTCCCGATGGAAGAACAAAACAGCCCCGATGGAAGAACAAAACAGCCCCGATGGAAGAACAAAACAGCCCCGATGGAAGAACAAAACAGCCCCGATGGAAGAACAAAACAGTCCCGATGGAAGAACAAAACAGTCCCGATGGAAGAACAAAACAGTCCCGATGGAAGAACAAAACAGTCCCGATGGAAGAACAAAACAGTCCCGATGGAAGAACAAAACAGCCCCGATGGAAGAACAAAACAGCCCCGATGGAAGAACAAAACAGCCCCGATGGAAGAACAAAACAGCCCCGATGGAAGAACAAAACAGTCCGATGGAAGAACAAAACAGTCCCGATGGAAGAACAAAACAGTCCCGATGGAAGAACAAAACAGCCCCTGGAAGAACAAAACAGCCCCGATGGAAGAACAAAACAGTCCCGATGGAAGAACAAAACAGCCCCGATGGAAGAACAAAACAGTCCCGATGGAAGAACAAAACAGCCCCGATGGAAGAACAAAACAGCCCCGATGGAACAACAAAAAGCCCCGATGGAAGAACAAAAGTCCCAATGGGAGAACAAAACATCCCCGATGGAAGAACAAAACATCCCCGATGGAAGAACAAAACATCCCGATGGAAGAACAAAACAGCCCCGATGGAAGAACAAATCAGCCCCGATGGAAGAACAAATCAGCCCGATGGAAGAAAAAATAGTCCGATGGAAGAACAAATCAGCCCCGATGGAAGAAAAAAGTCCCGATGGAAGAACAAAACAGTCCCGATGGAAGAACAAAACAGCCCCGATGGAAGAACAAAACAGCCCCGATGGAAGAACAAAACAGCCCCGATGGAACAACAAAAGAGCCCCGATGAAAGAACAAAACAGTCCCGATGGGAGAACAAAACATCCCCGATGGAAGAACAAAATAGTCCGATGGAAGAACAAATCAGCCCCGATGGAAGAACAAATCAGCCCGATGGAAGAACAAAATAGTCCGATGGAAGAACAAACAGCCCCGATGGTAGAACAAAAGTCCCGATGGAAGAACAAAACAGTCCCGATGGAAGAACAAAACAGCCCCGATGGAAGAACAAAACAGCCCCGATGGAAGAACAAAACAGCCCCGATGGAAGAACAAAACCGCCCCGATGGAAGAACAAAACGCCCCGATGGAAGAACAAAACCGCCCCGATGGAAGAATAAAACCGCCCCGATGGAAGAACAAAACCGCCCCGATGGAAGAACAAACAGCCCCGATGGAAGAACAAAACAGCCCCGATGGAAGAACAAAACAGCCCGATGGAAGAACAAAACAGCCCCGATGGAAGAACAAAACAGCCCCGATGGAAGAACAAAACAGCCCCGATGGAAGAACAAAACAGCCCCGATGGAAGAACAAAACAGCCCCGATGGAAGAACAAAACAGCCCCGATGGAAGAACAAAACAGCCCCGATGGAAGAACAAAACAGTCCTCTTAACGTGTGTTTCTTCAATATAATTCATTGTTTCATCTGGCCATTAAAGGAGGCTTAACTGCTCACTAAGATGCTGGACGATGACGGTCAAATATAAACACAACACAATTAAAGTTGTGAGTGGCGCAGACGACCGATATGTTTAACGCAGAGAAGGCGAAGTTATGCTTCAGAACAACGTCACTTCTTCAATATTGATTTTAACGGCGAAATTCAGGCTGTTGTTGTTGGCTTTGCAACAAAACCGAAAATCTTGTTGCCTTTGTAACGAAGCTATCTTGAGATGGTTATCTTGATATGATTTCAGGGCTTTATTGTCTCCGCGGCTCAGTCCTCGACCAGGCCTCCACCCACAGGAAGCAGCCCGTGACAGCTGACTAACACCCAGGTACCTATTTTACTATTAGGTAACAGGGGCATAGGGTGAAAGAAACTCTGCCCATTGCTTCTCGCCGGCGCTCGGGATCGAACCCAGGACCACAGGATCACAAGTCCAGTGTGCTGTCCGCTCGGCCGACCGGCTCCCTAGCTGAATCATGGCCTCAAATGGACTTATAGGAAGTTATTGATTAACTATTGTGATGTCTTAGTCTTAATTCATTTGAATATTTGTGGTTAGAACTAAATGCAGCGGTTCTGAAAAAGGGAACGTTCAGGAGAACAAGCCACGTTCAGGAGAACAAGCCACGTTCAGGAGAACAAGCCACGTTCAGGAGAACAAGCCACGTTCAGGAGAACAAGCCACGTTCAGGAGAACAAGCCACGTTCAGGAGAACAAGCCACGTTCAGGAGAACAAGCCACGTTCAGGAGAACAAGCCACGTTCAGGAGAACAAGCCACGTTCAGGAGAATAAGCCACGTTCAGGAGAACAAGCCACGTTCAGGAAAACAAGCCACGTTCAGGAGAACAAGCCACGTTTAGGAGAACAAGCCATGTTCAACAGAACAAGCCATGTTCAACAGAACAAGCCACGTTCAACAGAACAAGCCACGTTCAACAGAACAAGCCACGTTGAACAGAACAAGCCACGTTGAACAGAACAAGCCACGTTCAACAGAACAAGCCACGTTCAACAGAACAAGCCACGTTCAACAGAACAAGCCACGTTCAACAGAACAAGCCACGTAACTTGAAAAAAGCTACACTGTCTAGCACGGATAAATGGTAAAAAATCATTCTTACTCAAAATTCCACTTAAGTATTTACAGGTGGGAGAGAACGGCTGGGTTAAGTGACGAGAGGGAAGAGTGAAGCAGGAAGTTATCCAACACAAAACAGCATCGACGAAATACTAAATATTAGGGGGGAGGTGTCTTTTGTTTGTATTAACTAGGTATACACAACCATGTGCTGCTATCTTATTCTGTTTGATGGATTACAGATGGAAGGAAGGAATTATCATGGGAAAGTGCCAAGCCATTACGACTATATAGCACTGGGAAGGGGTCAGGATAAAGATTTGGGATGGGACGGGGGGAAGGAATGGTGCCCAACCACTTGGACGGTCGGGGATTGAACGCCGACCTGCATGAAGCGAGACCGTCGCTCTACCGTCCAGCCCAAGTGGTTGGGTGGATGGATTACAGAGTGTAGATCAAAAGCTAGTTATGAGTTCGTTTAATATCCCATCTCATTAAATTGTTAAGTCATACTTGGAATCAACACACAACATGCAATTCGAGTCTAATATTTTAGGCTCCACTAGTAAACTCTGGGTAGAGCTCTAAAATATCTTCCAGTATTCGTGAGTGTATGAAGTAATTACAGAGCTCAAAGTACCTTATACCATTAGGTCTTAAGTCACTGATAACAGGGCAGTCACAGATATAGTGTTAGGAAGAAGGATGTCCCAGCTCTTGTTCACATAGTTTACAATTGGAATGTTCACCATTGGAAGATTCATTACCTGCAACCACCTGCCATAGATATCGATATCACAGCATATTTCTGGCAATTACAATGTCACACTGTCCAGTAGATATTTTTCGCTATCCGTATCTACAGATAGCGAAATAACGTTATCACACTTATAGCATATGTTATAAACATATCACAACTCTTCATACTCGTTTTTATGCCCTTTGAGTGTCAGTGACTGCTCTTCTCTCATTGAGTCATTAAGCTTATCACTAACCTTATATCAAGTATGTTATTAAAAAGAAGGTTGGGTTAGGATTTTTATTTTTATCTTAATTTGTAATTTACCATTTAGACTAAATCGGTAATACACAACGTGATTTTTTCGGGGGTTCAACAGTTCATTTATGATCATTTGACCAAACAACCCGTTCTCGCAAATTTAATAAGTCAATATTGACTTGTTAAATATGTGCATAGGTGACATACTTAACATAATAGTTTCCCTTGAAAAGCTTCATAGAAAACACCGACCTTACCTAACCTACTTAGTATGTTAAAATAAGCATTTTATAGCTTCGTAATTACAATTGTTACTTAACCTATTATAGGTATAGGTTAGGTAGTAATTGTAATTACGAAGCAATAAGATGCTTATCTTAACATACTAAGTAGGTTAGGTAAGGTCGGTGTTTTCTATGAAGCTTTTCAAGGGAAACTATTATGTTAAGTATGTCACCTATGCACATATTTAACAAGTCAATATTGACTTATTAAATTTGCGAGAACGGGTTGGACCAAATAGGTTCTTTACTAACAACCATGACTGGAAGATGGGGTGGGCGTGTCATGTACCTCCCCGGTTGATACGCTTCCTCCAGGTGAAGACGAATGTGATGTCTCCTACCCACCTTGAGGAGGTTGGCTAAGACGACTTGTTATCTTGTATATCCTTAACTTTTCTCCTTTATCTGATGGCTCGCATTAGTTATCAGAGGCCGTTTTCTCTGCCCTTTTGGCCTGGAGTAACGAGTCCACAGAAACGTTTTTTATGAAAGAGTAACGAGGCCTTAAAGACTATTCCAGCACGAAGTAACGATACCAGATAGCGCAATCTTCTTAAGATTGACGATACCAGATAGCGCAATCTTCTTAAGATTGACGATACCAGATAGTGCAATCTTAAGATTGACGATACCAGATAGCCCAATCTTCTTAAGATTAACGATACCAGATAGCCCAATCTTCTTAAGATTGACGATACCAGATAGCCCAATCTTCTTAAGATTGACGATACCAGATAGCCCAATCTTCTTAAGATTGACGATACCAGATAGCCCAATCTTCTTAAGATTGACGATACCAGATAGCCCAATCTTCTTAAGATTGACGATACCAGATAGCCCAATCTTCTTAAGATTGACGATACCAGATAGCCCAATCTTCTTAAGATTGACGATACCAGATAGCCCAATCTTCTTAAGATTGACGATACCAGATAGCCCAATCTTCTTAAGATTGACGATACCAGATAGCGCAATCTTCTTAAGATTGACGATACCAGATAGCCCAATCTTCTTAAGGTTGACGATACCAGATAGCCCAATCTTCTTAAGATTAACGATACCAGATAGCCGAATCTTACTAAGATTAACGATACCAGATAACCCAATCTTCCAAAGATTAACGATACCAGATAGCCCAATCTTTCTAACATTAACGATATCAGATAGCCCAATCTTCCTAACATTAACGATACCAGATAGCCCAATCTTCTTAAGATTAACGATACCAGATAGCGCAATCTTCTTAAGATTGACGATACCAGATAGCCCAATCTTCTTAAGATTGACGATACCAGATAGCCCAATCTTCTTAAGATTGACGATACCAGATAGCCCAATCTTCTTAAGATTGACGATACCAGATAGCCCAATCTTCTTAAGATTGACGATACCAGATAGCCCAATCTTCTTAAGATTGACGATACCAGATAGCCCAATCTTCTTAAGATTGACGATACCAGATAGCCCAATCTTCTTAAGATTGACGATACCAGATAGCGCAATCTTCTTAAGATTGACGATACCAGATAGCCCAATCTTCTTAAGATTAACGATACCAGATAGCCCAATCTTCCTAACATTAACGATATCAGATAGCCCAATCTTCCTAACATTGACGATACCAGATAGCCCAATCTTCTTAAGATTAACGATACCAGATAGCCCAATTTTACCAAGATTAGCGATGCCAGATAGACCGGTCTCTCTTAGATTAACGATATCCGATTGACCAGTCTATCTAACATCTGGACGATATTCCCTGGACGATATTCCCTGGACGATATTCCCTGGACGATATTTCCATGGACGATATTCCCTGGACGATATTCCCTAGACGATATTTCCATGGACGATATTCCCTGGACGATATTCCTTGGACGATATTCCCTGGACGATATTCCCTGGACGATATTTCCTGGACGATATTCCCTGGACGATATTCCCTGGACGATATTTCCATGGACGATATTCCCTGGACGATATTCCCTGGACGATATTCCATGGACGATATTCCCTGGACGATATTCCCTGGACGATATTTCCATGGACGATATTCCTTGGACGATATTCCCTGGACGATATTCCCTGGACGATATTCCCTGGACGATATTCCCTGGACGATATTCCCTGGACGATATTCTATGGGCGATATTCCCTGGACGATATTCCCTGGACGATATTCTATGGGCGATATTCCCTGGACGATATTCCCTGGACGATATTCCCTGGACGATATTCCCTGGACGATATTCCCTGGACGATATTCCCTGGACGATATTCCCTGGGCGATATTCTATGGGCGATATTCCCTGGACGATATTCCCTGGACGATATTCCCTGGACGATATTCCCTGGACGATATTCCCTGGACGATATTCTATGGGCGATATTGCACATATGATATTCGCTATATGATGTCAAATAAACGATTTCGATGAACAATATCTGAACAAAAATATATGAACGATATCTGGAAACGATATTGTTATGACCCTTGACCTCTGGGCATGACCTCTGACCCTTGACCTCTGGGCATGACCCTTGACCTCTGGGCATGACCCTTGACTTCTGGGCATGACCCTTGACCTCTGGGCATGACCCTTGACCTCTGGGCATGACCCTTGACCTCTGGGCATGACCCTTGACCTCTGGGCATGACCCTTGACTTCTGGGCATGACCCTTGACCTCTGGGCATGACCCTTGACCTCTGGGCATGACCCTTGACCTCTGGGCATGACCCTTGACCTCTGGGCATGACCCTTGACTTCTGGGCATGACCCTTGACCTCTGGGCATGACCCTTGACCTCTGGGCATGACCCTTGACCTCTGGGCATGACCCTTGACCTCTGGGCATGACCCTTGACCTCTGGGCATGACCCTTGACCTCTGGGCATGACCCTTGACTTCTGGGCATGACCCTTGACCTCTGGGCATGACCCTTGACCTCTGGGCATGACCCTTGACCTCTGGGCATGACCCTTGACCTCTGGGCATGACCCTTGACCTCTGGGCATGACCCTTGACCTCTGGGCATGACCCTTGACCTCTGGGCATGACCCTTGACCTCTGGGCATGACCCTTGACCTCTGGGCATGACCCTTGACCTCTGGGCATGACCCTTGACCTCTGGGCATGACCTTTGACCTCTGGGCATGACCCTTGACCTCTGGGCATGACCCTTGACCTTGGGCATGACCCTTGACCTCTGGGTATGGTTCCTCTGCTTTTGCAGTTGTAAAAAATACATAATAATACTGCCTTGCCTACTAAAAGTGTCTAGGGTAATAAATCAACTGCTTACTCAACAAAGCAATATACTTAAAGTAAAGGTAACAAAGAACATACAAACATATAAATGAAAATACAGGCAGCCAGAAATATTAATGTACCAGAATACATTAATACAATATCATTATATAAGCACTGATCTCTATTTAAAAACTTAAATGGATAGAGGGGTATGAAAGTAATGGTCTAACCAGGCAATCAGCTGTTACTAAACAATGAACAATTAGCACAGACTTATCTCGGCAACATGTCCACGCCAGCCAGCTCCACCCACGCGACTGGCGTTGCTGGAGCATGCATGACATGCTGTCTACAAGATACCAACTAAAAGCCACATAAAATCTCTAGATACTTTGCTATCAGAGAGTAGTACTTAAGAACATAATTATAACTAAACTAATATGCATATAACACTGCTAAAGTGTAATTAAGAAGTTAAGTACAATCAATAAACAGGAATAATTACAGGGGTGAATCAGTGACGCTAGGTTGATACACTGCAGCATTACTGGAACATCCCAAGTACGGTCATCCCCCCATGAGACGCCACGGTCTCCCCCCACAGGAATGAACATGCAATAGTATAACAAAATATTAAATACAGGCACACTACAGCAAGCTACATATATATCCAACATATATATGCTGGAAAACAACTGGATAAAATGTTTAATTTAAATAACTGAGGAAAGAAAAAATGGACATATGTTTATCATGATAATTGTTAGAATCAAATATATGGATTCGTAACAGATATAGAGCGATCCCTTGAACTAATGGGGTAAAAAGACGGCAAATATAAATAAATTTGTGAACAAAATTGAGAAAAATCGTTGCGATAAAAGACTAATTAATTGCTAGAACGGCTTGGTAGAACAGGTGATATCCTCTATAAACACCTGTAGGTGAGTAGATATAATATACTCACACACGTGCACACACACAAACACACACACACTCGCTCAATGTGATAGAGCCCAGTAGGCTCGGGAATCTGTACACCTGTTGATTGACAGTTGAGAGGCGGGACCAAAGAGCCAGAGCTCAACCCTTGCAAGCATAACTTGGTGAGTACTCCTGAGTACTTAGGGAGTACAACTAGATGACTACTTGTTTCCGATGTCGGAAACAAATGGGAAGCGTCTTTTCACCCTGATGCCCCTGTTACCTAGCAATAAATAGGTACCTGCGAGTTAGACAGCTGCTACGGGCTGCATTCTAGTGATGGGCGTGTGTGTGTGTGTGTTATGAATGAATATATATATAGTTGATGGAGGAAAATTGATCGGGAGACATTGTATTAGACAACCGATAGTCAGAAAGGTGGGGTCCAAGAGCTAACAGCTCATTCAGGCACAAATAATGAATACACACACGCGCGCGCGTGTGTGCATACACACACACTCAGACGAACTCACTGAATGCCTCTTCTCAAAGCGAATTTTACCCCTCACACAGCTTATATAATATTCCTCAGGCCAATATTTGGATCAGACCAAAGAGCATTCATATTTTGGCGTCTCCAGCGTGGCCTCCTCCGCCCTCTGGCCAAGATGGCCGCCCACATCACTTGTGGGCGGCTCCTCCCCCAAGACTGGTAAACTCCCCTCCACCCAACCCCAAATTGATGAAGGCCCCCCCCCCCCTCCCTTCACGCCCAGATTGACGCAGTCACCCCCCCCCCTTCACCCCAGCTTCGGGCGTGTACGCCATATTGTGGAATACAAATGTGCAGATTGTGCGGAGTTACTCTTTGTTTATGTATGAGCCGAAGACCACGAGGGGGGGGTGGGTGTTATGGGAGGGGGTGAAGGGCTGGAGATGGGGCGAGGGAGGGGAAGAAGGAAGGGGGTGATAGATGGGAAAGGGAAAAGAAAGGGGTTGAAGGAGAAGAAATAGTTAAAAGGAACGGGGAGGTGAGAGGGAAGGGGATGAAGTAGGGGAATAGCAAAGAGCGAGAGAGAGAGGAAAATGAATGAAGGGCGGAATAGGAGTTAAGAGGAAAGGTAGGGAGAGAAAGGAAAAGAGAAACTGAGAGGAAAAAAGGATAAACAAGGGACTTAAAAGGTGGGAGGGATGAAAGGAGAGAGGCGGAGGAAGGGCGGAAATGAGAGCAGATGATCACTGGAAGGGGTAGAGACGAGAGTTAAGGAATGAGGAGTGAGAGAGCTCCGTTAAAGTTCAGATGAGAAAGATTTTATCAAATTGTAAAAATAAATCATGGCTCAGAGGAATAGTGATAGGTGTAATGGTGATGATGGTGAGAATGATAACGGTGATGACATTATGGTGATGATGATGATGACACAACCCATCCTGCTGTTTAGGTAGTACTTTTTGTAACTATGTACACCATTGTACAAACATTGACATACTAAGGAATTAGATAGTAATTATTAGCGATAGTAATTAATTAGCGATCTGTATAGTCACTATGACACACAGACAAGCTTAAACCCTTCATTGTCAGTTGATGTACTAGATTAAACCCAGTCACACTACACCTTTCTGTTACTCCTGCTGACAGTCACGTGCTAATCTCTACACCAGTTCTCATTGACATGACTTTGAATCAAGAAAATTACGCTTATTGTGATTCTGAAATTAATGGCAGTAAATACAAAGGCGTGAGTAACTTTCCCAAGGAGTTTCTGGATTTTGATCGACACTAATTTGTCAGTTATTAGATCGCCGCACCCTCCGACCACTGCGAACTCCAGGAGAAGAATGTTGACGTTGCTCGCTGCTTCGTTAACATTTCCCTTTGTCGACTATTCGGTAAACAAGTAGGCAAATGGCAAACAAGCACAGATGCCTAATCCAATGGCAATCCAGTACACAAGTCAATATCCAACACTTGGGATGGACGGTAGAGCGACGGTCTCGCTTCATGCAGGTCGGCGTTCAATCCCCGACCGTCAAGTGGTTGGATACCATTCCTCCCCTCCCGTTCCATCCCAAATCCTTATCCTGACCTCTTCGCAGTGTTATATAGTCGTAATGGCTTGGCACTTTCTTCAGCAAATGTCCTCCTTCCCAACTAAGTCGATGACGTCATGAAAAAAGTATCGCTGAGTTTGAAGACTTGATGTCCAAGTGACCGAGCGAGATGACACGGCCGTACGAAGTCTGTCTCTCTCTCTGTCTCTCTCTCTCTCTCTCTCTCTCTCTCTCTCTCTCTCTCTCTCTCTCTCTCTCTCTCTCTCTCTCTCTCTCTCTCTCTCTCTCTCTCTCTCTCTCACTGTGGGACACTGAGTTCCAACGACTCCTTGTACGACATCCTGTGGTTGATGGTGCACTGGTTATGCACCGACCCTTAGCAGCACCATTGGCCTGCCCAGCCAGAGGACTATCCACACCCAACAAGGTAAACCTTGATCCCAGCCCAGAGGATTCACGAGAGTGTACCGATGGATGTGTACTACTGGAGATGTCCAGCTGACTCACACACCGAAGTGCACTCACTCTCACAAATTACCACAGTCGTGATATTCCCTTCTTTCTCAATGAGAAGATGTAGTGATGATGATGATAATGATATGATGATGGCGGTAGTGGTGTGATGGTGATGAGAATGTGATGATGATGATATGCGTGTGATTATGTTGTGTTAATGATCAGTATGATGTTGGTGATGTTATGTGATAATGTTGAAGGTGATGATGATAGTTATGATGTGATCTTGATGGTGAAAGTGATAATGATATGATTATGATGAGGATGATGATGACGGTGATAATGATATGCTCATGATGATGATAAGGATAATATTCGATAATTGTGATGATAAGGATAATATTCGATAATTGTGATAAGGATAATATTCGATAATTGTGATGATAATGATGGTGATATGATAATTTGACATGATGATGTGATGTGTGGATGATAATGATGATGCGATAATGCGTGGATGTTGATGCCGGTGATGATGATTAAGATGGTGATGTGATATGATTATGAAGATGATTATGGTGATGAAATAATGTGACGGTGGTGATGATGATGGTGATGGTGATAATAATGACGATGATAATAACACAGATACATAGAATTTCAAAGAACAGACCGTTGGAACTATATTCTGCTTTTTGTGGAGGCCTTGGAGGCCTTGGAGGTCCTGGAGGTCTTGGAGGCCTTGGAGAGTTTGGAGGGTTTGGAGGCCTTGGAGGTCCTGGAGGTCTTGGAGGTCCTGGAGGCCTTGGAGGTCTTCGAGGTCTTGAAGGATTTGGAGGCCTTGGAGGTCTTGGAGGGTTTGGAGGTATTGAAGGTTTTGGAGGTCTTAGAGGCCCTTGGAGGTTTTGGAGGTCTTAGAGGCCTTGGAGGTTTCGGAGGTCTTTGAGGCCTGAGAGTTCTTGGAGGTCTTGAAGGATTTGGAGGCCTTGGAGGTCTTGGAGGGTTTGGAGGTATTGAAGGTTTGGAGGTCTTAGAGGCCTTGGAGGTTTCGGAGGTCTTAGAGGCCTTGGAGGTCCTGGAGACATATGCAGGAAGTGAAGCGAATATGGCGAGACCTGTTGGCCCATATCCAAAGTTTAATTACTGTACCATACTGTATTATATCTCCTTGTTAAGTGCTGCATATGTTTACTGTACCACACTGTATTATATCTCCTGGTTAAGTGCTGCATATGTTTACTGTACCACACTGTATTATATCTCCTGGTTAAGTGCTGCATATGTTTACTGTACCACACTGTATTATATCTCCTGGTTAAGTGCTGCATATGTTTACTGTACCACACTGTATTATATCTCCTGGTTAAGTGCTGCATATGTTTACTGTACCACACTGTATTATATCTCCTGGTTAAGTGCTGCATATGTTTACTGTACCACACTGTATTATATCTCCTGGTTAAGTGCTGCATATGTTTACTGTACCACACTGTACTATATCTCCTGGTTAAGGGTTAAGTGCTGCATATGTTTACTGTACCACACTGTACTATATCTCCTGGTTAAGTGCTGCATATGTTTACTGTACCACACTGTACTATATCTCCTGGTTAAGTGCTGCATATGTTTACTGTACCACACTGTACTATATCTCCTGGTTAAGTGCTACATATGGTTGAGATTCGATTGAAGATGTTCAACTGCATAGAGTAACTGTCGTTACCCATAAATTGTACAGCCATTGATGCTTGTTAGGTTTGGGTGACGTGAAATTGTTGTTTAGAACTAACATTGTCACGTCCTCTGATGACTGTAAACACTTGTATTAAAGCACCTTGAAGTCTTCTTCAAAGGAAACTGTATTAATTAATGACTTCTTGGCGGTTTTGGTGTCATGATTTATTGGTAAGTCTTGGTGTCTTCTTTCCTCGGCTCTGACCTCATTTATATTTGTTGATACCTTTTTCTTAAAGACGGTGACTACAACAGTGTGTAATACAGCAGTGTGCAATACAGCAGTGTAATACAGCAATGTGTCCTACAACAGTGTGTAATACAGCAGTGTGTCCTACAACAGTGTGTAATACAGCAGTGTGTCCTACAACAGTGTGTAATACAGCAGTGTAATACATCAGTGTGTCCTACAGCAGTGTGTAATACAGCAATGTGTCCTACAACAGTGTGTAATTACAGCAGTGTGTCCTACAACAGTGTGTAATACAGCAGTGTGTAATACAGCAATGTGTCCTACAACAGTGTGTAATACAGCAGTGTGTCCTACAAACAGTGTGTAATACAGCAGTGTGTCCTACAACAGTGTGTAATACAGCAATGTGTCCTACAACAGTGTGTAATACAGCAATGTGTCCTACAACAGTGTGTAATACAGCAGTGTGTCCTACAACAGTGTGTAATACAGCAATGTGTCCTACAACAGTGTGTAATACAGCAATGTGTCCTACAACAGTGTGTAATACAGCAATGTGTCCTACAACAGTGTGTAATACAGCAGTGTGTCCTACAACAGTGTGTAATACAGCAATGTGTCCTACAACAGTGTGTAATACAGCAATGTGTCCTACAACAGTGTGTAATACAGCAATGTGTCCTACAACAGTGTGTCCTACAACAGTGTGTAATACAGCAGTGTGTCCTACAACAGTGTGTAATACAGCAGTGTGTCCTACAACAGTGTGTCCTACAACAGTGTGTAATACAGCAGTGTGTCCCTACCAACAGTGTGTAATACAGCAGTGTGTAATACAGCAATGTGTCCTACAACAGTGTGTAATACAGCAGTGTGTCCTACAACAGTGTGTAATACAGCAGTGTGTCCTACAACAGTGTGTAATACAGCAGTGTGTCCTACAACAGTGTGTAATACAGCAGTGTGTCCTACAACAGTGTGTAATACAGCAGTGTTGTCCTACAACAGTGTGTACTACAGCAGTGTAATACAGCAGTGTGTCCTACAACAGTGTGTAATACAGCAGTGTGTCCTACAATAGTGTGTAATACAGCAGTGTGTCCTACAACAGTGTGTAATACAGCAGTGTGTCCTACAATAGTGTGTAATACAGCAATGTGTCCTACAACAGTGTGTAATACAGCAATGTGTCCTACAACAGTGTGTAATACAGCAGTGTGTCCTACAACAGTGTGTAATACAGCAATGTGTCCTACAACAGTGTGTAATACAGCAATGTGTCCTACAACAGCGTGTAATACAGCAATGTGTCCTACAACAGTGTGTAACTACAGCAGTGTGTCCTACAACAGTGTGTAATACAGCAATGTGTCCTACAACAGTGTGTAATACAGCAATGTGTCCTACAACAGTGTGTAATACAGCAATGTGTCCTACAACAGTGTGTCCTACAACAGTGTGTAATACAGCAGTGTGTCCTACAACAGTGTGTAATACAGCAGTGTGTCCTACAACAGTGTGTCCTACAACAGTGTGTAATACAGCAGTGTGTCCTACAACAGTGTGTAATACAGCAGTGTGTAATACAGCAATGTGTCCTACAACAGTGTGTAATACAGCAGTGTGTCCTACAACAGTGTGTAATACAGCAGTGTGTAATACAGCAGTGTGTCCTACAACAGTGTGTAATACAGCAGTGTGTCCTACAACAGTGTGTAATACAGCAGTGTGTCCTACAACAGTGTGTACTACAGCAGTGTAATACAGCAGTGTGTCCTACAACAGTGTGTAATACAGCAGTGTGTCCTACAATAGTGTGTAATACAGCAGTGTGTCCTACAACAGTGTGTAATACAGCAGTGTGTCCTACAACAGTGTGTCCTACAACAGTGTGTAATACAACAGTGTGTCCTACAACAGTGTGTAATACAACAGTGTGTAATACAGCAGTGTGTAATACAGCAGTGTGTAATACAGCAGTGTGTAATACAGCAGTGTGTCCTACAACAGTGTGTAATACAGCAGTGTGTCCTACAACAGTGTGTAATACAGCAGTGTGTAATACAGCAGTGTGTCCTACAATAGTGTGTAATACAGCAGTGTGTCCTACAACAGTGTGTAATACAGCAGTGTGTAATACAACAGTGTGTAATACAGCAGTGTGTCCTACAACAGTGTGTAATACAGCAGTGTGTAATACAGCAGTGTGTCCTACAATAGTGTGTAATACAGCAGTGTGTCCTACAACAGTGTGTAATACAGCAGTGTGTCCTACAACAGTGTGTCCTACAACAGTGTCCTACAACAGTGTGTAATACAACAGTGTGTCCTACAACAGTGTGTAATACAGCAGTGTGTCCTACAACAGTGTGTAATACAGCAGTGTGTCCTACAACAGTGTGTAATACAGCAGTGTGTCCTACAACAGTGTGTAATACAGCAGTGTGTCCTACAACAGTGTGTCCTACAACAGTGTGTAATACAGCAGTGTGTCCTACAACAGTGTGTAATACAGCAGTGTGTAATACAGCAATGTGTCCTACAACAGTGTGTAATACAGCAGTCAGTGTGTAATACAGCAGTGTGTAATACAGCAGTGTGTAATACAGCAGTGTG
>NC_091237.1:10267875-10305702 GCF_040958095.1 Procambarus clarkii | reverse complement strand
TGTAGCACACATGCCTCTGGCTCTCAAACACCTGTCCCACACGGTGTTGAAAGACTGTACTCAGTCAGTGCAATTCAGACCCTATTGTTTGAAGAACATAAGGGTCATAACATTGGTGAAGCTAGGCGCAATAAGGGCTTAACACAACGGTCGGATGCCTGTGATACAGCACCTATGAGGATGATACACAGCGAGCGTATCCAGGTGTAGCTCTGAGCCCCACCCTTGCCATCTCTAATGTATATAGATGATACATAGATGAATCGTTTTCTGCGTTCAGTGATGATGCATCTGATACAAGTAGCATAGATGAACAGTGTTAGCGGCTTCCATGGTGGTGGTGTTCATTGATATTTTTAAGAATACCTGAATCTTTTCCTGACTGATGGACACTCTTTGAGGCTAGCTGAATCTCTTCCTGACTGATGGACACTCTTTGAGGCTAGCTGAATCTCTTCCTGTGTGGGACCTTACAAAGCGATCTTTTCAAGACTACCTTACAAATTGAGCTTTTCCTATAATCGTTTCAATACTACCTTATGCTTTACAAGCTTGGCTACATACCACCTACAAGTACTAAAGCCAAGGGTGCACGCGAGTGCATTATTTGCAAGCACACAGAACGATGAAACAGGAAACAAAAATCTATCTGTAGCTGGTGCAAGGAGAGCAAAGTCGCGCTGTGTACCATTGACTACTTCGTTGACTATTACGCACCTCCAAAGTACTGAGTGTGTAATACAGTGTGTTACTGTGTAAATAGTATGTGAAACTGTACATATTGTAATATTAGTGCATTTTTACCACGTAATATTGTGACAATAAACATTTATTGTGGACACATTACTGACACATGTATCACAGTTTCATGGAAAATTATGAACATTCTACTGTATACATATTGTAAAGGTCACAAATATGCATCATATACGATAAAAGAAACAAATAAAACCGCATTGGAAATGCATAGGAAAAATATTTGAAAATATATTTGTGGCAACACGCGGTGCTTGAATGGCCTGCGCGACCGTGTCTGGGAGCTTCACACACGGGCGACCAGCCCCTGATGACGTCACAGCGCACCTTGTCCATGCCCTCACAGCCAAAGTAAGTGGAATTTGGTAATTATTTTTACATAGACATGTTCAGGGACGGTAATTTATCATTTTACAAAGAAAAATTATATTTTGGGGAACATTTGATGTCATGCACACTAGGGAAATTTCACAATAAACACAGTGCATCACACTGGTTACATGGGGGACACTCGTTTTGTATGACGTCCGTTTCACATGACGAACATGGAACGGATTAAATTCGTTATGGGAGGTACCACTGTATATATATATATATATATATATATATATATATAATATATATATATATATATTATATATATATATATATATATATATATAATATATATATATATATATGTCGTACCTAATAGCCAGAACGCACTTCTCAGCCTACTATGCAAGGCCCGATTTGCCTAATAAGCCAAGTTTTCATGAATTAATTGTTGTTCGACTACCTAACCTACCTAACCTAACCTAACTTTTTCGGCTACCTAACTTAACCTAACCTATGTAGATAGATTAGGTTAGGTTAGGTAGGGTTGGTTAGGTTCGGTCATATATCTATGTTAATTTGAACTACAATAAAAAAAATTGACCTCATACATAATGAAATGGGTAACTTTATCATTTTATAAGAAAAAAAATAGAGAAAATATAATAATTCAGGAAAACTTGGTTTATTAGGCAAATCGGGCCTTGCATAGTAGGCTGAGAAGTGCGTTCTGGCTACTAGGTACGACATATATATATATATATATATATATATATATATATATATATATATATATATATATATATACCCAGTATATATATATATATATATGTCGTACCTAGTAGCCAGAACGCACTTCTCAGCCTACTATGAAAGGCCCGATTTCCCTAATAAGCCAAGTTTTCATGAATTAATATATTTTCTCTAATTTTTTTTCTTATGAAATGATAAAGCTACCCATTACATTATGTATGAGGTCAATTTTTTTTTATTGGAGTTAAAATTAATGTAGATATATGACTGAACCTAACCAACCCTACCTAACCTAACCTAACCTAACCTATCTTTAAGGTTAGGTTAGGTTAGGTTAGGTAGCCAAAAAAGTTAAGTTAGGTTAGGTAGGTTAGGTAGTCGAAAAAACATTAATTCATTAAAACTTGGCTTATAAGGCAAATTGGGCCTTGCATAGTAGGCTGAGAAGTGCGTTCTGGCTACTAGGTACAACATATATTATATATATATATATATATATATATATATATATATATATATATATATATATATATATATATATATATATAGCAAAGCCACTCGCAGCAAATTTGTCTCTATTGACGAGCTCGCCTCTATTAACGAGTGAAACCACATGGCGCTTCCAAGCGTCTCGCGGGTTCTCGCAAATTCTCGGACGCCTCCGACGCCAGTGTTGTTGTTGTATCTCACACGACAAGCATCCCTCTGGATTTATTTGATCTTTTCTTTGGGTTTTTAGTGGTTTTGCGACTACAATTTGTAACACACGATGTCTCCAAAGAAGCTGCTTGCTAAAGATAGTGTTGTCAAGAGGGAGAAAGACACAATTACTGTGGATTTAAAGAAGGAAATTATAGCAAAGCATCAGTGTGGTGTCTGTGTGATTGATCTCACAAGGAAGTATGGCAGGTCCTCATCAACAATTTACACCATTAGTAAGGGAATGAGGAGGTAAGGGAGGATGTTGCCTCTTCCACTGAGATCAGGGAAGTGTTTGGAATGTTTGAAAAGGTGAACGCATTCTTGGAAAAGCTGCCCTGATAAAGCAGTGACAACCCGGTGTGTGAAAATGTTTAATTAATTTATCACTTTGTGATAACACTTTATGAAAGTGTTATCACTTTCGCAGGTATATGTCGCTTGAACGTAACACACTTTTTTTCTCTTGAATGCACCCAAACACCGCGCTCAAGCGTCATTTGAGCAAATATTTCTATAAAATCTAATTTTTATCCGATCGACTTGGGGATTGTATACATGTTTGCCATGAAATTTCCGTTTTCTTTAATAACCACATTGCCTATTTGAGAAAACGGCATTGTATTGTATCTTCGTGGTAAGACTATATATTGTTGACACAACGAGTGTAATCAACGTAGTTTTTTATTTGGTGCTGGTCTAACGCATCCTTGTGTGACATTTGAAATGAAATTTGGGTGAAATTCCCAAGAAGAGAGAGTCTGCCTAACTCAGAGGTGGATTCTCCTTCCACACCATAACCCCTCTCCTCCTTCCCACCTCTCCATCGTCTCCCTCAAGCCAACAACTACTCTTCATAAGGTAAAGTAAATATTAAAACACTACAACAAAACATTTATATTTACATATGCAGTATTATATTTACATAAAAAAAAAGTCATACAAGTATGGATGTTTTTGGGAGTGGAACGGATTAAATTTATTTCCTTTATTTTAAATGGGAAATTTGTTTCCAAAGACGAGTTTTCCAGGTAATGCGAGTGTCCCTGTATGCGAGTTTTTCGGAAGACGAGCAGGATTTACTCCAAAAATATGTCTCGGAAGGCGAGGGTTACCTCGGGACGCGAGTTTGTTGATACGTGTACAGGCCGACTGGCGCGTGGTGGCATGGCGATCGCGCCTCGGTTTACCAGTGTCTCGTGTCCAGTGACTATCCCACCTGAATTCTTCACAAGGATTTACAGTTTTTTATCGGGTTTTTGGCCATTTGAGCATAAAAGTTGTCATTATATATCTTGCCATGGGTCTCAAGAAAGCCATTGGTGAGGTTCAACCTAAGAAAATAGCTGTGAGTAGAGGCAGTAGAGGATGTCCCTTCTTGATTAAGAAAATGTGTGAAGTATGGGAAGAACTGCAAAGTTTTGTTGAAAAAACTCACCCAGATAAAGCTGTAGCAGGTCGTTGCATTGACCTTTTAAATGATAATGTGATGTCTTACTACAGACAAGTGTTAAAATGTAGGGAAAAACAAGTGTCATTAGACAAATTCTTAGTAAAACAAGCAAGTCCTAGTGGTATGCAGGCAAAATGTGGCAGAGTGTGCATACCAGTGAAGTCCTCACTGCCTGATGTGATAATGGAAGGGGACTCCCCTTCCAAACAGTAACTCCTCTCTTCCTCCTACCTCCTCACGATCTTCCATACGCCTACAGCATTCAACAGCAAGGTAAGTAATAACTTGAACATAGTTTTGTAGGTTTATTTAGATGAATTAGGTATAAAAATTTAGTTTGATGTGGGGTTTTTGGGGTAGTCAGGAACGGATTAATTCATTTCCCTTTATTTCTTATGGGGAAATTAGCTTCGGAATGCGAGTTTTCGGAATACGAGGCGTCTCCAGGAACCAATTAAACTCTTAAACTGAGGTATGCCTGTATTATATATATATATATATATATATATATATATATATATATATATATATATATATATATATATATATATATATATATATAATTTATTTATTTATTTATTTTGACATTATTAGGCAATGCTGTGGTCACAAGCTGAACAGCAGTGCAGTGAGCTCATACTTAGTGTGGCAGCCTCGGTTGCTCACTCAGTTCTGAGGTTCTCACACCCGGGAATGTTGTCCACGATTATTTTTTTTAAGATGGCATCTGTTTATAAGAGCCCTGAGGAAGCTGATGTGAATCCAATGTAGCCGCGGGAGTTTTGAATCATACACTAAAAATATAAGATCCCAGAGGCACGTTGCGCACCCTCCGTCGAGTGCCTGCAGGCGCGTTGCACGGTTCAGTGGTTAAAGCACTACAAATGTTAAAATGTTTTTCCAGAACACTTTGAGGGTGAGGTTTGTGGCATCAGTCACTTCAAAACATTTCTGGAAAAGTGCCCTTTCATAAAGTTTCTTAAAATTCGCTATGATTTTCTGGTCCATAGGCTGAATTAGAGGTGTTAGTGGTGTTAGGAAGAAGGAACCTTATTGTGCCAAATTAAATTTGTCCAACAATGCATTTTCCAAGCCTGGAGGATAAGCAGGAGCATTGTCGAGGAGAAGCAGGGCCTTGAGTGGCAAACTTTTCTCTTGTAGATATTTTTGTATGGCAGGGCACACCACCTCATTCACCCACTCTGTAAAAAATATTCTAGTCACCCGATGCCTTACTATTTGCCCTCCACATCACACACATTTGGTTTTCCTGCACACTATATTTTTTTAAATTTGGATTTTCAGAAAGATACACAAGCAAGGGTTTAATTTTCAAATCACCACTCACATTTCCAAACAGCACAGGAGTAAACCTATCTTTCATAGGCTTGTGTCCGTGCAATGAATTATCTATTTGAGCTCACTTTGTTTTCTTAGGTTCATACTAATTATAGGATTTTAACTATCCATTACTAAGCTAATTATCTTTAAGATCATTTTACTTTATGATTATTATTTTTTATTTTACATTTATATTGTCAGTCTTCACTGATTTTTTGTTTTTCTTCTTTTATTTAACTTCTGTGTCCTTCCTGGGTATCTATTGGATCTTTATTTTACTTCTAATTTGTTACTATTTTATGTGTATTTGCTAATATTCTTGTGTTTTGCTATAATTACTTTGTTTTTACAGCAGATTTAGTATTTATCTGTTTCTATAATTGCTTGTCTTATTGTATTTTCAGTTTGATCCCTCTGCATCTCTATGCACACTGATATTGATCCTGATCTAAATCTTCTGTCTCATATCTACACCAACCAGCACATTGATCATCATTATTGCAGGTATTACACAGCACACCAGGCAAAAAACAAACTCCAAAATAGCACCTGCTTATCAGTTTACAACCAAAATGTTAGATCACTTGGTAAACATTTTGACGATATAAATGCATTACTCACAGCAATAGGTACTAACTTATCGTTCATTATTTTAACAGAAACTTGGCTAAATAAAGACTATACCCAACTCTACAACTTAGCTGGTTATAAAGCTATTCACAACTGTAGGCCTAATAAAAAAGGTGGTGGCACAGCTATATATTACCGAGATACATTTATCTGCAACAGTGTCATTAGTGATAGAGATGACTACTGTGAATATACTTTTGCTCAGTTTACAATTAAATCCCTTAAATCCTCCTTGACTATTGGAGCCATCTATAGATTTCCCAATACTAACATAGCTTCATTCTCAGATAACCTAAGGAATCTCATTATAAACAACAATCTTAACAAAAACCACATCATTCTGGGAGGAGACTTCAATATTGACCTGGGTCAACAAAATTGCTCTCAAGTCGACTATTTCCTTAACAGCATGAACTCCTGTATGTTAATCCCCACAATCACCAAACCTACCCGAGTCACTCAAACATCTGGGAAGATGTTTGAATGGAAGAAGGAGGAAGCTGGGAACACAGCAACCAGCGAAGGAACACCGGAGGAAGGACCCAGTAATCGCAAGTGTGGCAAGAAGGCTACTCTGAAGATACCAGAACAGCCGTCTGAACCACAGTCTGCCCAACATGTAAACCAGAAGGCAAAGTTCAGAATCCCGCACAGCTGCTCGAACAACGCCAAGTCACCCGGATCCCCCACAGCACCAATGGACCTCAGAACTGTAGTTAGAGCAATGCCGCAGAAGACAAGAAAAGAAAGGCAGACAGAAAATCTGAAATGAGGCCCAACCAAGTCTGAACCTGGGATGGAACCAACTGGGACTTCCAGCATTTCATCAGGAACCAGAACCCAGTGAGCTGGGAAAGGACAAAGCTAGCAGATAAACTGGCTGGGAGCCCATACCAGACAGTCGTCGAGGAAGACCAGCACCTAAAGATCGAACAATGAAGATGGGTCACCATGACCCAAGTCAAGCGAGTACAAACGCATGGTGCCAGATATACCCTTTCTATAGGAGATCCCTAAATCAGTAAACCTGTTGCCCCACTACAAATCCTAACCAATCCCTAAACCCCAGATGTATAGGGATATGCCTATAAGCATCCATGAGATCTATGGAATTTATCTAAACCCTCACATTGGCATAGTAACATTTGTGACAATAACTGCATTTGCATAGGAAATAATCATGAAACGATAGTATGATTTTCTGGAGGAAGCCCTGTCGACTCCCCGGAGCTTTACCAGGCTGATATGCTAATGTCAGACTTTGGCATCAGTCATGTGTATGGAGTTCTAAGGCCTACCGGGGACCACGGCCAGAACCTGGCCCCCAGAGAGAGGCAAGGGGAGCAATGGCCTATAGAAACCCCCGTGTGGTTGGAAGCATTCTATGTCTGCCATCGACCGGGTCAAGCATCCAGAAAGGTAAGCATTCCAAAACAAACCCCTATTCTGGTTAAAATTGCTACCTAAAGCCGAACTAATGGATAGAACTCCCCAACAGAAAACAAGCAAACTAGTATGACGTCACACGTCACCGCGCCGCTGTCTGTGCAGCTTCCCCCCTCCCCAGGAGGGGGAAGGGGGAGCCCCAGACCTCCCACGCCAGCTATCCCCCCATCAGTTCTTCAGCTGTTGACCTTCCTCTGTGGGTAGTTAGCTCCGGGGGGAGCCGACAGGGCTTCCCCAAGAAAACCAGCTTTGAATGTAATGAAACGCCATTTTCTGGGTGAGACCCGGAGGCTACCCGGCAACCCTCCCTCCCTCCGGTCGGCGGTTTTTCACGTGTTTTGACATCCAGCCTCAGAACTGATGGGTGGATAGCCGGCGTGGGAGGTCTGGGGCTCCCCCTTCCCCCTCCCGAAAAGGGGGAAGCTGCGCAGACAGCGGCGTGGTGACGTGTGACGTCATACTAGTTTGCTTGTTTTCTGTTGGGGAGTTCTATCCATTAGTTCGGCTTTAGGTAACAATTTTAACCAGAATAGTGGTTTGTTTTGAAATGCTTACCTTTCTGGATGCTTGACCTGGTCGATGGCAGACATAGAATGCTTCCAACCACACGGGGGTTTCTATAGACCATTGCTCCCCTTGCCTCTCTGAGGGGGCCAGGTTCTGGCCGTGGTCCCCAGTAGGCCCTAGAACTCCATACACATGACTGATGCCAAAGTCTGACATTAGCATATCAGCCTGGTAAAGCTCCGGGGAGCCTTCGGGTCTCACCCAGAAAATGGCGTTTCATTACATTCAACGCTGGTTTTTTTTGCAGGTCTAGGTAAGCTCCACTACATCTATAAAGACCTATTACATCCATAATAGCATCATGATATAAATCCAGACAATAACAGTTAAAATCATCATATGATGAGAACCACATTACACCATGAATCAACTTAAGATCATAACACTACTTTAAAGGTTAGCCAGTACTTTCTCTAAAAATTACTTTTCCTGAGACTTTTTTTAATTTGAATACACAGTAACCCATTATTTATGCAGTGCAACCTTGATTTGGCAAACTGTATGAAACCAACACCGATTCATTGGAGTGATACCTTCATGAAGCATTTGCAAGATGCAACCTTTTTAAGACAAGAAAAACATAGTGTTTTACATGTTTCCTTTTTGTCACTTTGCTTCCATTTACAAATTCATTAAAAAATGTGGCAGGAGCCATATTAAAATAGCTACCATTCATACCCCACTATTTCCCATGCTCAATTGGCCTAATTTCACCAAACCAAATTTCAATTTTAATATATCATATGATGGACAACTTTCCCACAGGTCTATAAACTCTGGCCCAACCTTCCTAAGCAAGTCCAAATACCCCCTGCTTCACCAATTCTCCAAAAACTTGTTCAGCAAAGGAAGTAAGTCTGGCCTGGACAGCGTGCATTGCAACTGGAGATTCACAGAAAAGAAGTTCGCTGAATCAGGAGTGCACTGGTATTTATTTATAGGCTGTGGTTGAGCCTCATTAACATGATAAAATAGTTTTGGTACAAAATACTCACTTTAGGATTACGTAGGTGAAGAGCCAACTGTATGATGTACTGAACATCAGCTGCAGCTGGATACCGCATGAGAAACTTTAGGCATGTTGTGTAGTCACCAACCAACACTGGTTAAATAAAACATTGAATTAATACTGATAAGATTTTATGTCACTAATAATTATGGAATAATGAGAATATCATATATTGGATTTAAATATTATGTACGCAAGAAACCAGCATTTAATGTAATGAAACGTCACTATCAAGGTGGGCTCTGGTGGCTCCCTAAAGCTACTATGCTAATGAATAGCCAAACTACTAGATGCCATCAGTCACTGAGTTCTTTCGGTTTACTGGGGACCATGAGCTAGAAACTGACCCCCCCCCTACCCTCTAGAATGGTGCAGGAAGCAATGGCACGTATGATAACTATCTATGAATTTATTGGCCAGCTACCCACCAGGTAGGCACCCCAAAATAAATCTTATCTGATTAAACATTGCTACAGAAAGTCAAACTGTTGAACAGAATTTACAAAACGAAAAATGAGCACACAAGAATGAAGTCACAACCATCATCTCACCCCCCCCTCCCCGAGAAGGGGAAAGGGGGAGCCCCAGACCCCCATGCCTGCTATCCATACCCGAGTTCTGAGACTGGATGTCAAGACATGCGAAAATTACCAACCAGAGGGAGGGAGGGTTGCTGGCGAGCCTCCAGGTCCCACCCAGGAAATGGCGTTTCATTACATTCAATGCTGGTTTTCTGTGGAGAGCCCCTTCGGCTCCCTGGAGCTACTTCCTCAAAGATAAAACAAGAGGGACTTACCCGGGAGGCAGTCGCCACTCACTCCTACACTCGAAGTTGAGTGTAGGAGCGCCAACCCAATGTGACACACGCCTGACTAGGGGCCAGGAACATTAACTAGGTAGCGAGCAGCCAGGACCCCGTTCGACCTCCAAAAACCCCATGCCCGAATGTCAGCCCAAGTCCTATTAACGAAGACGGCAGCCAACGCAGCAAACTTACGAACTTCATGGGCACGAGAATAGTCTGCAAGCTGGCTGGACCAAATAACTCTGAGGACAACCTTGGAGACCCGAACACTGGAACAGGGAAGAAGGGAAACCGAGTCAACCGAAAGCACGTCCCTGGCCACCAAGTCCGTGGTGCGTAGTGTTATGATCTCAGCCTACAGGAGAAACGAGTCTCCCTCCTTGAGAGTTATTCGTCAAGCCTGACCTGATTAGAAGGTCTAGCAAATATTGAGGTGATAACGCATATGTAAAATAGTTGCTTGGATATGTATAACAATTTGAGATTATGGGCAATGAAGAAGAAAACAGATAAATGACTGGCTAGGAGATGTGGACATTTTGCTGGAGGCGTGAGGCTCGCTTCTGGAGGGGCTTTGACCTCACTTGAGGCCAGACATCGCAGGGAAAAGCCGCGCTCCGTTGAGCTCCCGTCAGAAGGGAACCCCTAGTGATATATCTCGAAGAGAAGAGAAGTGTGCAGACGTACCAGCTGTGGAATCGAGCTGGGGACGTGTGGTCTCAAGTCATGGGCGATAATTAGTGAATATTAAGCCGCCCGGAGGCATTATTGTGGGCCGTGGAGCGCCCTGACCAAGCCTCGTCAGAGGAAGAAGCGCCCTCGACCAGACGATCTGTGGTAAGCACGATATACGCCAGTTCATAGTGATTGCTCGTAGTTGGTCGTGTGCCCAGCGACAGTAGCGATGTTTATTTATAAGTTAGACATGTTTTAATAAGGCAGAAGGCCTGAAATAAGAGAGTGGAGAGGGAGGAACACGGAGCGACGTCCATCCCCTCTGAGCGCTGGCGGGCGACTGAGGGAGCCTGGCTCCTGACGGAGGAAGACCCAGCGAGTGAGGACCGCCGCCAGGCGAGGTGGAGTATGGACCCGCCCAAAACGGGGGAGTCCACTCTCACTGTATGTAGAGAACAGATAGAGGTTGGAGGCAAACATATTGTGTGATTATTTTTGTTTATGTGTCAAAGGGGAAACAATTTTATTGGAGTGTCGATGGGTTGCAGGTTTGTCTTTGAGGAAGAAGTTGCTGAGAACTTCGAAGCCAGCAGATGAAGTAGCTGATGAGACTCCAAGATAGTGGAGGCGAGGACCTCGAGCTGTGAGAAGCAGTGAAGAGGAGTGTCACGTGCTTCTGTAGAGGTGGTGTAGCAGCCAAGAGAGCTGTGGAGGAACCTAGCAGAAGGGTGAAGCACCGTAGTTGCTCAAGGAAACTTCATGATAGCAGCCTGGAGGAGCTGCAGAGGATCCTGGTAGTGAAGCCCGGAAGAACCTAAAGATATTAGGGTAGTGAACTTCCAGAGGTGGAAGGGAAGTTCTGGTGGATCACTTATAGGGAGTTGATAGTGTTTGGTTGTCATTAGCGTGCAAGACGCAGTGAGAGGTGAGTGACTGTTTGCATTCTTATGTCAAGGAGTGTTTTATACTGAAGTTTAGAGTTACAGTCATAGGCTGGATTACCTACAGACGTATGCGTTCTAGGACTGATAGAGTGATCGATTGATCATTGTTGTGTATCAATGAACATTTATACTGATATATGTGATTACATTCAAATGCTGATTTTCTATATATATATTATCTTGCTGATGGTGCAACAGTGTATGTAGACTTGATCAACTTGAGGTGGTTGATAGTATCAGGTGGTGAACCAGGAGATAGGATACCACTTGATAAGCTGATAATAGAGTTCTGATGGTGTTGGAGTGCAACCTGATTGTAATATTATAGAGTATAGGATTCATTATTATTATGTGTGTGTATGTGCTTTGTCCAGTAAATGTATCCCAATTTGCTGGTGTTTGCCCTTGTCCTAGTGAGGCTTCCCAGGAGGTAGTAAAGAAGGAGAGAGAGAGAGAAAGAACCAAGAACCACTGCTGTGGGCAGGGTAGAAGGTAATACTAGTAAGTCATAGGGGATTGAGGAGATCATACCTCATAAGGAGGAGAGAGTGGGGAGTCACAGCGGCTCAAGTGGGTGTGTGCACGTGACAACGAGGCTAAGTGTTGGAGCCGCATCCCCTAAACGTGTGACGTTGAGCCCCTCTCCAAGAGCCAGAAGCGCCAAGGGTGATCTCCTAGTATAAGCACTCTACCGAGTTGTGTGGGTTGGGTTGTCCATAGAGAAGAATCAACGACAACACCAACCAACCCACAGTCTATAATAATTGGGGGCCTGTGTCCGGGAGAGTGAACTGACACACCCACACCCTGTCCAAGAGTGGATTTGTACACCCTTGCTGAGATAGATAAACTGTGTGACCGCAGGTGTATATTCTCTCTCTTGGGAAGATTCACAGGACAAAGATGGATAAGGTGCAAGCATTTGTGGAGTCAGGCAAGCCTGAGGACTTGGAAGGTTGCACGAGGGATCAATTGAAGCAAATAGCAGAAAAATGTGGCATTAGGTTGAAAGCATCTAAAGTAGCTGGGATGAAGGATGAGATCCTTAGACAGTTGAGAGCCAGAAGGGAAGCGGCAGAGCAAGGAGCCCAAAAAGGAGCTGAAAGTGGAAAGGAGGATGATAGGCAGGATGAAGTGAGATCCCAGGGATCAAGTAGGAGTAGCAAGAGTAGCCGCAGTAGCAGGAGTAGCCGAAATAGGAGCTTGGAGAGATTCCAGTTAGAGCTCCAGATGCAGCAACAGCGTGAGGACAAGGAGAGACAGTTCCAGCTGGAAAAGATGAAATTAGAACTCCAGATAAAAGAGAAAACCAGACTGGAAATAGAAAAAGAGAAAACCAGACTGGAGGTAGAAAAAGAGAAAACCAGACTGGAAGTAGAAAAAGAGAAAACCAGAGTAAGAGAACTGGAGTTGGAACAGGAGAAAGAAAAAGAGAAAGCAAGACTAGAGGTCGAAAAAGAAAAAGCCCAGGTCGAAAAAGAAAAAGAGAGAACAAAACAAATGCAGATAGAAGCGAATAGAACCTTGGCTGAGCAAAGGATTGAACATGGGTTGCCAGAGAGCACCACCCAGGTATCATGTAATACAGCTGCAGACACCAGACATTGTTGCACTCATGGAGACAAAACTTGAAGATGTAATTTTAAATGAGGTCATATTCCCAAGGGGCTACTCAATTTGGAGACGGGACAGAAAAATTAGGAAAGGCGGTGGCGTTGCTGTGCTGGTAAAAGAACACCTAAAGGTGAAGGAAATAATGACTGCCAATCCACAAGAAGTTGACATAATAGCACTAGAGATCTGCTATGAGGATGATAAACTAATGATGATAAATGCATATAGTCCACCGCCAAGCAGCACATGGTCAAAGGAGGAGCTAGATAGTAAACGTGAAGGTCTTATAACAATAATGAGAGAGATTATAGCGAGAGCGGATAACGATAGATCACGACTGTTGATAGTCGGTGACTTCAACTTGAAATCCATAGACTGGGAAGCATATGAAGCTAAAACAGAAGATTTTTGGACCTGTAAATTTGTAGACCTCATCCTGGAAACATTCTTGTATCAACATGTTAAACAAGCTACGAGGATGAGGGAAGGGGACGTTCCCTCCATGCTAGATTTGATATTTACCAGGAAGGAGGAAGAGATATTTGACATTCAGTACCTTCCTCCCTTGGGTAAAAGTGACCATGTCTTTTTGGGAATAACGTATGCAATGTGTTATAAGCTGGAAGAAAATAAGGAGGTTGAAGCAGTTGAAAAACCAGACTTCAGGAGAGGACATTATGGTGACCTTAGAAATTTTTTTAGTGAGTATAATTGGACAGACTTGATGCTAGGCAAGGAAGTGAATGAGATGTATGGCAAGTTTTGTGAAATATATGATAAAGGCACAAACAAATTTATACCAAAACAGAGATGCAGAACTAGGAAACAGGATTGGTTCAATAGAAATTGCGAGAGGGCTAGAGACTGAAAGACACAAAAATGGAATCAATACAGGAAAAGGCCGAACCCCCAAACATACCAGCGATACAAAGATGCGAGAAACAACTACACGGCAGTGAGGAGAGAGGCAGAAAGAAATTTTGAAAAAGGGATTGCGGACAAATGTAAAACAGAACCAGGTCTATTCTATAAATTCATAAACAACAAATTGCAGGTAAAGGATAATATTCAGAGGTTGAAAATGGGAAATAGATTCACGGAAGATGAAAAGGAAATGTGTGAAACACTAAACGAAAAGTTCCAAAGTGTGTTTGTACAAAATGAAATCTTTAGGGAACCAGATACAATAAGAATTCCAGAGAACAACATAGAACACATAGAGGTGTCTAGAGACGAAGTGGAAAAAATGCTCAAGGAGCTCGGTAAGAACAAAGCAGCTGGCCCAGATGGCGTTTCACCATGGGTTCTGAGAGAATGTGCATCTGAGCTCAGCATTCCACTTCACCTGATCTTTCAGGCATCCCTGTGTACAGGAATCGTAGCAGACGGGTGGAAACAGGCTAACATAGTTCCAATCTACAAAAGTGGCAGCAGGGAAGACCCCCTCAATTATAGACCTGTATCATTGACAAGTGTAATAGTGAAAGTATTGGAAAAACTAATCAAAACTAAATGGGTAGAACACCTAGAGAGAAATGATATAATATCAGACAGACAGTATGGTTTTCGATCTGGAAGATCCTGTGTATCGAATTTACTAAGTTTCTATGATCGAGCCACAGAGATATTACAGGAAAGAGATGGTTGGGTTGACTGCATCTATCTGGACCTAAAAAAGGCTTTCGACAGAGTTCCACATAAGAGGTTGTTCTGGAAACTGGAAAATATTGGAGGGGTGACAGGTAAGCTTCTATCATGGATGAAAAATTTTCTGACTGATAGAAAAATGAGGGCAGTAATCAGAGGCAATGTATCAGAATGGAGAAATGTCACAAGTGGAGTACCACAGGGTTCAGTTCTTGCACCAGTGATGTTTATTGTCTACATAAATGATCTACCAGTTGGTATACAGAATTATATGAACATGTTTGCTGATGATGCTAAGATAATAGGAAGGATAAGAAATTTAGATGACTGTCATGCCCTTCAAGAAGACCTGGACAAAATAAGTATATGGAGCACCACTTGGCAAATGGAATTTAATGTTAATAAATGTCATGTTATGGAATGTGGAATAGGAGAACATAGACCCCACACAACCTATATATTATGTGAGAAATCTTTAAAGAATTCTGATAAAGAAAGAGATCTAGGAGTGGTTCTAGATAGAAAACTATCACCTGAGGACCACATAAAGAATATTGTGCAAGGAGCCTATGCTATGCTTTCTAACTTCAGAATTGCATTTAAATACATGGATGGCGATATACTAAAGAAATTGTTCATGACTTTTGTTAGGCCAAAGCTAGAATATGCAGCTGTTGTGTGGTGCCCATATCTTAAGAAGCACATCAACAAACTGGAAAAGGTGCAAAGACATGCTACAAAGTGGCTCCCAGAACTGAAGGGCAAGAGCTACGAGGAGAGGTTGGAAGCATTAAACATGCCAAAACTAGAAGACAGAAGAAAAAGAGGTGATATGATCACTACATACAAAATAGTAACAGGAATTGATAAAATCGACAGGGAAGACTTCCTGAGACCTGGAATTTCAAGAACAAGAGGTCATAGATTTAAACTAGCTAAACACAGATGCCGAAGAAATATAAGAAAATTCACCTTCACAAATAGAGTGGTAGACAGTTGGAACAAGTTAAGTGAGAAGGTGGTGGAGGCCAAGACCGTCAGTAGTTTCAAAGCGTTATATGACAAAGAGTGCTGGGAAGACGGGACACCACGAGCGTAGCTCTCATCCTGTAACTACACTTAGGTAATTACACTTAGGTAATTACACCCACCAGAGGTTAGGGTTAGGGAGAAGGACATTCCCTTGTTTGTGCCCGAAGAGGCAGAGAGCTTCTTCGAGCATTTTGAGAAAGTAGCCAGTATCAAGGAGTGGCCACAGGAGGAATGGGCCCAGCTGGTCCAGTTAAGATTGACTGGTGCAGCCAGGGAGGCTTACACCCAATTGTCACTGGAAGAGTGCCAGGATTACGCCACAGTAAAGAGCAGCATTGCGCTCGTTTCAGTTAACCCCAGAAGCTTATAGGAAGCGCTTCAGAGAGATGATCAAAGTTGGAGCATGTACGTTTGCTGAGACAGCAAGAGATCTGGAAAGACGATTCCAGAAGTGGATTGAGGCTGCTGGAGTTGGATCTTACGCTGACCTGAAGCAACTGATGGTCATGGAGAAGTTCTTGGAGATGATGCATCCCGAAACAAAGTTCAAAATCCAAGAAGCAGGGATAAAGGAGGTGAAAGATGCCGCAGATAGGGCGGATATGATTACCGAAGCATACAAGAGCTTAAGGGAGAACAGAGTGAGAAGCGAGGTGAGACGCAGCAATAGCAGATCCAATGGAGTCTGGGGAGAAAGAAATTATGAAAGACCCAGAAGAGTCTGGGGTGAGGAAAATTTTGATAAATGGGCAGATAAAAGTAAGTACCCTAAAACTCAGAAGAGTAGGTCGTGCACTTCATCAGAAAGTGAGGATGGAGGAGCCAAACGAGAAACTAATCGTTATCCAGGGAATCAAGAGTCCAGTAAAGTCCCACAGAGTGCAGGTAGTGTACCTGGCCCGAGGAACTCTCATGTGAGTGGACAAAGTCAGAGCCGCTTTGATACATATAGAAGAGATTTTTCCCAGATGAGATGTTACAATTGTAACGGATTGGGTCACGTGATGCGAGATTGTAGACAGGGCAAGAGAGTTGTGACCCTGGCCATGTGTGACCCCCGAAGTAAATATGCCAATGTGTTCCAAGACAAACCACAGAGAGCGAACTTAGTGAACGAGAGGTATAGGCCGTTCATGAGCAAAGGTTGGATCAGTGTAGGAGGCCAACCTGAGGTAGAAGTGGGTATCTTAAGGGATACCGGAGCTAATCAGAGCTTGATTACGAGAAGCCTGATTGGGAATGATCGACGGTTAGCTGGCAGGAGTAAAATGAAAGTGTATGGGTTGTTGTCTGAGAGTGACATGCCCATTTGTACTGTCCAGCTAAGGTCGGAATATGTGTCGGCAGAGGTGATGTTGGGAGTGTGCCCCGACATACCTGTTCCAGGAGTCCAAGTGATCCTGGGGAATGACTTGTGCGGGACAAAGGTGTTGCCAAGAGTCATAGCGGAGACTGTGCCAGAGGAGTGCCCAGAAGGCCACGGCACGGGTGGGACACCTGAGAGTGTGAACCTGACTGACATCCGAGGAGATGAGTCAGGAGACCGCCAAGCCATTGAGTACCCTGTCTCGGTAGTGATGAAGACAGAGGTGGCCGACAAGGAAGACGCTGGAGGAGATGAGACAGTATCAATTAAACCGGTAGAAGATATCGACGTAGATATAGCGTGGTTGTTTGATGAAGGTCCAGCCCAGGAAGATGAAGTCTCGGTGAGGTCAAAAGTGAAGATGGCCCAGCCGAAGAAGAATACCGTGAAGAGAGTTGACCTGAGTAAAGCCCAGACTGCTGAAATTAAGAGCCGGAAGGTGAATGCAACTGTGCTGAGTAGGAATGAGAAGGATGTGGACAGACTGAAGACGGGAATAGAGCGTCAAGTGGTCCACGAGCACAGAGGCATAGGGATAGTGGAGTTAAGTTGTTTGAGATGTCAGGAGTTGGCATGTTTCACAGACAACGTGGAGGAGAAATAATGAAGAAGAGTGATAGCCGAGAAAATGAAAGGAGAAGAGACAGCATGTGTGGAGAGATGCTTACGAGCACTCTAGGAGAGGCAAAGCGACATGTATGGTCGAGTGCTGTTGGCTGTAGTACAGTGCTCAAAGAAACTTTTAGGGAACGAAGAAGAGTTGAAGGAGAAGAAAGGGAGTTGTATACAGGTGAGAAGTGTGGGAAGAAGATGATGATACAAGCATGGAGGAATAGAAGAAAGCCGAGGACTCGATGGAAGTCAAACAGGATGAGGTCTCGGATAAATGAGGAGACAAAAGGGAGGATCGTCGGTGAAGACGAGGGAGTGAAGTGTGATGACAGGAGACGGAAGTATAATGGCAGTAGATGGAATTGTGAAGGCGACAGAGGAGGTACAGACAATAGATGTTTGACTCTGGACGTGAAGAGAAGAAGACGAGGTAACGGAGGGTGGAAACAATAAGTAGAGTGGACCAATGGATTGCAGGCGTCCAAGGAGGACAGCCTAGCCAAGAGGCGCCAGAGAAGTCAAATCGTTTGTGAGAAGATCGTGTTTCTGGAGAGTTGTGAGCCAGATGTTGCAAGGAGCAACAAACTAGTTGTAGACTCCTAAGGGAGTATGTAAACGGACTAACCGGTCGAACCAGTCGGTTGAAGAACGAGACAGTGTAGTGGCGGATGTATTATCCCGAGCCTAGCCACTAGAATAACTCTCAAAAATAAGGGGAGGGGAGTGTTATGATCTCAGCCTACAGGAGAAACGAGTCTCCCTCCTTGAGAGTTATTCGTCAAGCCTGACCTGATTAGAAGGTCTAGCAAATATTGAGGTGATAACGCATATGTAAAATAGTTGCTTGGATATGTATAACAATTTGAGATTATGGGCAATGAAGAAGAAAACAGATAAATGACTGGCTAGGAGATGTGGACATTTTGCTGGAGGCGTGAGGCTCGCTTCTGGAGGGGCTTTGACCTCACTTGAGGCCAGACATCGCAGGGGAAAAGCCGCGCTCCGTTGAGCTCCCGTCAGAAGGGAACCCCTAGTGATATATCTCGAAGAGAAGTGTGCAGACGTACCAGCTGTGGAATCGAGCTGGGGACGTGTGGTCTCAAGTCATGGGCGATAATTAGTGAATATTAAGCCGCCCGGAGGCATTATTGTGGGCCGTGGAGCGCCCTGACCAAGCCTCGTCAGAGGAAGAAGCGCCCTCGACCAGACGATCTGTGGTAAGCACGATATACGCCAGTTCATAGTGATTGCTCGTAGTTGGTCGTGTGCCCAGCGACAGTAGCGATGTTTATTTATAAGTTAGACATGTTTTAATAAGGCAGAAGGCCTGAAATAAGAGAGTGGAGAGGGAGGAACACGGAGCGACGTCCATCCCCTCTGAGCGCTGGCGGGCGACTGACGGAGGAAGACCCAGCGAGTGAGGACCGCCGCCAGGCGAGGTGGAGTATGGACCCGCCCAAAACGGGGGAGTCCACTCTCACTGTATGTAGAGAACAGATAGAGGTTGGAGGCAAACATATTGTGTGATTATTTTTGTTTATGTGTCAAAGGGGAAACAATTTTATTGGAGTGTCGATGGGTTGCAGGTTTGTCTTTGAGGAAGAAGTTGATGAGAACTTCGAAGCCAGCAGATGAAGTAGCTGATGAGACTCCAAGATAGTGGAGTCGAGGACCTCGAGCTGTGAGAAGCAGTGAAGAGGAGTGTCACGTGCTTCTGTAGAGGTGGTGTAGCAGCCAAGAGAGCTGTGGAGGAACCTAGCAGAAGGGTGAAGCACCGTAGTTGCTCAAGGAAACTTCATGATAGCAGCCTGGAGGAGCTGCAGAGGATCCTGGTAGTGAAGCCCGGAAGAACCTAAAGATATTAGGGTAGTGAACTTCCAGAGGTGGAAGGGAAGTTCTGGTGGATCACTTATAGGGAGTTGATAGTGTTTGGTTGTCATTAGCGTGCAAGACGCAGTGAGAGGTGAGTGACTGTTTGCATTCTTATGTCAAGGAGTGTTTTATACTGAAGTTTAGAGTTACAGTCGTAGGCTGGATTACCTACAGATGTATGCGTTCTAGGACTGATAGAGTGATCGATTGATCATTGTTGTGTATCAATGAACATTTATACTGATATATGTGATTGCATTCAAATGCTGATTTTCTATATATATATTATCTTGCTGATGGTGCAACAGTGTATGTAGACTTGATCAACTTGAGGTGGTTGATAGTATCAGGTGGTGAACCAGGAGATAGGATACCACTTGATAAGCTGATAATAGAGTTCTGATGGTGTTGGAGTGCAACCTGATTGTAATATTATAGAGTATAGGATTCATTATTATTATGTGTGTGTATGTGCTTTGTCCAGTAAATGTATCCCAATTTGCTGGTGTTTGCCCTTGTCCTAGTGAGGCTTCCCAGGAGGTAGTAAAGAAGGAGAGAGAGAGAGAAAGAACCAAGAACCACTGCTGTGGGCAGGGTAGAAGGTAATACTAGTAAGTCATAGGGGATTGAGGAGATCATATCTCATAAGGAGGAGAGAGTGGGGAGTCACAGCGGCTCGAGTGGGTGTGTGCACGTGACAACGAGGCTAAGTGTTGGAGCCGCATCCCCTAAACATGTGACGTTGAGCCCCTCTCCAAGAGCCAGAAGCGCCAAGGGTGATCTCCTAGTATAAGCACTCTACCGAGTTGTGTGGGTTGGGTTGTCCATAGAGAAGAATCAACGACAACACCAACCAACCCACAGTCTATAATAGTAGGTAATGGCGAAGAGCCGTAACTGTACACAACACATGATGCACCCTCGGCCAAACCAACCAAGCATCAACAACCCAAGGACCCCTCTGGAAAGCTGCAGTCTCGTTTTTCGCCAGAAAAGAAGGAGACGGCTGCAAATGAACAAACCTATCACCAGGATCAAAAAGAGCAGAAACCTCTACGCTGGAGGAGAGCATGAAGCTCCCCAACCCGCCTCCCCAGAGGCCAATGCCAACAGGGGAAAAAAAAAAAGCCTTTGAAAAACAATTGTGAACCAAAGGGGCCACAACAAACTGAGGAGAAAAGAGAAAGAGAGAACACCCGGTTCAATGACCAGGACAGTTAAGGAGGCGCATGAGCAGGCTGGAGATGAAACAATGCACGAGACAACTTGCAAAACAGAGCAGAAGTAACATCCATCCTGAAAACAACTGAAGCGGCTCCACCAGCGCCGCACGATACAAGGCGACAGTATTCAGCATAAGATGACGGTCCTGAAGCAATCAAGAAAGGAAGGACAAGACAACCCGATCAGAAACAGAAGGGAACCTATGGAGGGACAAGAAATAACGAAAAGACTGTCAGGAAACTTCATACTGCTGCCGAGACGAAGCATGCAGGTGGGACACTATCAACGAAGCCACCTGCTCATCATACAAATGGTGATAGACCCACGTCAAAAAGACCAGACACAAAGACTTGAGGAGAAGGTTACCTTGCCATGAGAAAGTTTCGGGGCTTAGCATCCCAATGGTCCGGTCCTCAACCAGGCCTCCTCGTTGCTGGACTGGTCAACAAGGCTGTTGGACGCAGCTGCTCGCAGCCTGATGTATGAGTCACAGCCTGGTTGATTGGGTATCCTTTGGAGGTGCTTATCAAGTTTCTCTTGAACACTGTGAGGGGTCGGTCAGTTATGCCCCTTATGTGTAGTGGAAGCGAGTTGAACAGTCTCAGGCCTCTGATGATGATAGTTCTCTCTCAGAGTACCTATTGCACCTCTGCTTTTCAACGGGGGTACTCTGCACATTCTGCCTTGCCTTCTGGTCTCATGTGGTGTTATTTCTGTGTGCAGATTTGGGACCAGCCCCTCTGCTATTTTCCACGTGTAAATTATTATGTATCTCTCCCGACTGCACTCAAGAGAACATAGATTTAGGCATTTTAGTTAGTCCCCGTAGGTTAGATGTTTTACTGAGTGGATTATTGCAGTAAAGGATTTCTGCACGCTCTCCAGGTTAGCAGTTTCAAAAGCTTTGAAAGGGGCTGTAATTGTGCAACAGTATTCCACTCTAGAGAGCACTAGCATCCTGAAAAGTATCATCATTGGTATAACATCTCAATTTTGAAAGGTTCTTGTTATCCAACCTGTCATTTTTCTTGTAGTTGTGATGGCTACCTTATTGTGTTCTTTAAAGGTAAGGTCTTTCAACCTTTCAACCTTTTTAAGATTTGAGTACACCCAAATCCTTTACATTGCCTTTTAGTTCTATGTTATGATTTGACTGCATTTTGTCAGAAGATCGAACCAGCTATATAATGGACAGGCCCGATCTGCTGAAAGAGGCGGAGCCATTGGAAAATCCCGGGTTTGGACACCGAGCAAGCAGCACCTGAAGCCAAAACTGGGCCGGCCACTAAGAGGCTAACAGAACTACTCTTCCTTGGTAAGTCTCCAAGTAAGCTAGGACTTGGAGCAACAACGGAACCAGAGGCAAAGAGGTACAGATAACCCCACCTTGACCAGTCCTGAATGAAGGAATCAACCCCGACGGCCACGGAGTCGGGGAAGAGCGCCACATATACCGGGAGACTCCTCGACCACGTTGACGTGAAGAGGTCCACCTCTGGGAGCCCGTATGTCTGGCAGAGCCAACTGAACAAGTCAGTGTCGACCGTCCATTCCTTGGATAGGGAAATGAACTGTGACAGGACGTCCGCCAGGACGTTGGACACCCCACGAACGTGAATGGCCAGGAGAGCCACACCCCGAGAACTCAGCAGACAAGTCACCTGAAGACATTAGCTTCAAAGAGCCAAGGACCACATCAAACCCCCTGAGATTCAGGCAAAGAACCACCGTGGAGCAGTATGAATGGAGCTGGATCGCCGATCTGCGAGCGACCCGAACCCTCCAAAGAGACATCCACACCGCCGTGAACTCCCACACTGTACTGTGGGCCCGACGGAAGGACGGACCCCACCGTCCCTGGCCGGCCTGCTGAGCACTGGTCACAGTGCCCTAGCCAAGAGACATCGCAGCCGTTAACATATCGAGTGAGGGCTTGGGTAGGCGCCAAGGCACTGAACCCTGAAAAATCCTAAGAGGAAGCCGACAACGCAGCAGCCGACCTAAGACTCAATGAGGCCGAATTCAGTGATCACGATAGAGGTGGAAGGGGGAAGGGGAAAAGGAACCAGAACAGCCATCGAAGTCCAACCGGACTGGCAGGAAGACCAACACAGCAAAGTTCAGACTCTCGCACAAACCTTCGAGCAACAGCCTCCACTCTAGAGAGCACTAGCATCCTGAAAAGTATCATCATTGGTATAACATCTCAATTTTGAAAGGTTCTTGTTATCCAACCTGTCATTTTTCTTGTAGTTGTGATGGCTACCTTATTGTGTTCTTTAAAGGTAAGGTCTTTCAACCTTTCAACCTTTTTAAGATTTGAGTACACCCAAATCCTTTACATTGCCTTTTAGTTCTATGTTATGATTTGACTGCATTTTGCGAGCGACCCGAACCCTCCAAAGAGACATCCACACCGCCGTGAACTCCCACACTGTACTGTGGGCCCGACGGAAGGACGGACCCCACCGTCCCTGGCCGGCCTGCTGAGCACTGGTCACAGTGCCCTAGCCAAGAGACATCGCAGCCGTTAACATATCGAGTGAGGGCTTGGGTAGGCGCCAAGGCACTGAACCCTGAAAAATCCTAAGAGGAAGCCGACAACGCAGCAGCCGACCTAAGACTCAATGAGGCCGAATTCAGTGATCACGATAGAGGTGGAAGGGGGAAGGGGAAAAGGAACCAGAACAGCCATCGAAGTCCAACCGGACTGGCAGGAAGACCAACACAGCAAAGTTCAGACTCTCGCACAAACCTTCGAGCAACAGCCTCGTGACCCGGGAACCCTCCAGAAACAAGCAAAGGCGGAATCGCTGCCGCAGCAGAGCCTCCGGAGGGAGAGACAAGAAAGCGGTCTGAGAGTCCCCACACTATACCCAGCAAAGTTCAGACTCTCGCACAAACCTTCGAGCAACAGCCTCGTGACCCGGAAACCCTCCAGAAACAAGCAAAGGTGGGATCGCTGCCGCAGCAGAGCCTCCGGAGGGAGAGACAAGAAAGAGGTCTGAGAGTCCCCACACTATACCCAGCCAAGACTGAACCTGAGAGGGACCCAGATTGGACTTCCTCCATTTCACCAGGAACCTGAACCCGGCGAGCTGGGAAAGAACCAAATCCCTGGCAAGCAGACAAGCAGACTGACTGGGAGCCCACACCAGCCAATCGTCGAGGTAGGCCAGAACCCGAACCCCTAGCAGACCCAAACAGACCACCACGACCCAGGTAAAGTGTGTAAACACCCGAGGCGCCAGATTTAAGCCAAATGAAAGGCAACGAAAGCATTAAGACTGACACCCCACAGCAAAACCTAGCCAGTCCCTGAACCCCGGATGAATAGGGACGTGCCAATATGCGTCCTGGGGGTCCAAGGACACCATCCAAGTGTATGGCTTGAATAGAAGACGGACCTGGGACAGCAGTCATCTGAAACAAGAAGTCCTTAATCCTTTTGCTGTTATTACACTAAACACACATTATATATAAGTAACTACATTTGTGTTCACCATAGAGAACCACTGAGCTGGTTTGGTGAATGCAGACAGTAATAGGTGGCCACACAGTCAGTAAACGATGTTATCTCCCTCCGTCTCTCTGCATCACTCGTCCCACAGCACTAATTATTACAACAATCCTGCTATTATCACAACCCTGGTTATTTATATCAATCAGGGGTCATCTGTAATATTGTCATCGTTAAATAATAGCAATTATATATTTATTTTGACATTTTTCGGCGATGCTGTGGTCACAAGCTGAACAGCAATGCTGTTCACTCATGCTGCGAGCGCCAGCCATGGTTGCTCCAATAGTACTGTGCCTCTCACACCTGAGAATATTGCCCACGATTTTTTTTTTTTTAAATGGCGTCTGTTTACAAGAGCCCTGAGGAAGCTTATGTGAACCCCGTGTAGCTGCGGGCTATTTGAATCGGGCCTGGCACCCTTGGGCATACATATACGCCATGCGCACGGTGGGACATGTTACTCAGGGCATATATATACGCCATGCGCAGTTTAAGGGTTAATAAGATCAATGCAATGTCCTGCTAAAGCTTTATCTAGGTGATTCTTTTCACCAAAACTTTGCAGTTCTTCCCATACTGCACACATTTTCTTAATTAATGAGGAAGGGACATCCTCTACTGCCTCCTCTTCCTCTCCTGAAGATTTGTTATACAGTATTGCTTAGCTAGTTCAACAACAAGTGTACCATTTTTATGTTTACGAATGATCTCTTGTTTTTCCTCTATGGTCATTCTCACATGTGATTTCTACCTTGAACCTTAGCATTGGCTTTTTTGCGACCCATGGCGAGATATATAATAACAACTTTTATGCTCAAATAGCCAAAAATAAATAAAAAAAAAAAACACCGTTGAATGTAATGAAACTCCATTTTCTGGGTAAGCCCCGGAGGCTCCCTGGAGCTTATCGGGCTAATGTATGTTATATTAGACCGGGACATTAGCTAAGGAGTTCAGACCTACCAGGGACCAGCGCCAGAACCTGGCCCCTTCAGAGAGGTTTCAGGGAGCAATGGCCCTGGGAAAACCCTCTTGTGGTTGGTGTTTTCCTTATCTGCCATCGACAGGGGTTAGGCACCCAGGAAGGTAGGCATAACAAAACAAACCCCACATGGTAAAAAACTAAAACAAAAAATCGAACAAAGAAATAGAAACTCCTACAATCCCATGGAAACAAGCAAACATCACACTTTACTGCCGCGCCGATCGTCCGTGTAGCCCTCCCTGCCCCGAGAGGGGGAGGGGGGAGCCCCGGACCTACCGCGCTGGCTGCCTAGCATCAGTTCGTAAGCTAATGTCAACCGGGATAGACGCTTCTCTGGCCTCAGTTTCCTAGGTGGTGTTTGCCTTGTGTGGCATTCACTGCCGTGTGTTGTGTTGTGTGCGGTGGCCAGGAGTACCTCATCAGTGCCAACGCTGCATGCACTTAGCGGCTTCCTTCTCTAAGCACCCTGTGAGTACTGCTCTTGCGTGACAGGGTTATCTTCCCTGGGGCGTTCAGGAACCATTCCTGTAGAGGTTTTTGCTGCTCGGCATTTGCCTCGCCCTTGGGGCCCTTGTTTGGCCCTGAGTAGGGACTGGTATTGTGCTGGTTAGGGCGTCAAGGTGTTGCGCGACCTGCCACTTAACCGGCGACCGGTTCCTGTTGCCTCTTGAGACGGTGTACTTTTGCGGGGATTTTCTTTTGTTTTTATTTTCATTTGCCTGGTGGGGGTCTGTCTAGTGTGGCTATAGTTCCACTGGTAGTGTTTGGTGGCCCTCTGCTAGGTCCCCGTGATTGTACATGTTGCAGAGGTTTTCAGTGCTATCCTCTACCCTCTTGTTATTTTTGGGTTTCTTAACCGGTTAGCAGAACCTTGCCCGGGCTTCCGGTAGCAGTCAGCCTACGGGTCTGGAAACCCCTGTCTGGGCTCAGTAGACCATTGAATGTGTCTTCCGGGTTCCAACCCTTCTTGTACGGGATCGTTGGTTGCTGTGCCTTTGTCTCCGAGTGCCAGTCGCCACTTTTACCTCCGTCATGCTGCCTGTTGTGTCACTGACACCTTGACCCGGAGTCTTGTGAGAGAGATTCTCTGCTTGTTCTCCAGTACTCTCCTGATGTTATTACTGTTCAGAGTACAGGCGGCATCAGTGTTGCAAGCTAGGTTAGGTTGTTGTTGATTTCCCACTCGGATGCCCTGAGGCCGCCCCGTTTTGGTTAGGTGCTGTTCGCCCCTTTCCCTTCCTGTTCCCAGCTTCGGACCGTCTGTGGGTTTCGGGGTCGGGGGGGGTTTAGTTGGGGCCGAGACTCGGACGGTTTTCAGGGGCTGCCCCGTGCGGGTTGGGGATGGAGGTTTTTGAGCCTGTTCCTCCTGCCAATGCTTCTGGGTCTTACCAGCGGTCCTTTTTTGCTGTCTTTCCCATGGACTCTTCCTTTTCTTTAAGGGCGGAGGGCTTGGAAGACGGCTCTGCCCCGGGGCCTCTGTTGCGGGTTTCTGGGGCTGTGGGGGATGCCTGCTAGCAGTTCTGGGGCGGTTTGCCCCTGCCTGGGTTTCTGCTTTTGGGCGGAGTTTTTCGCCTATCCAGTCTGCTTGCTTCCCACTTTTGCTGGCGTCTTTTCGTATCTTTTGCATTGGTCACAGCCCTCTGTTCTGGTGGCCATTTTCTTCTGCCAGTTTCCTGGCGTGGCCACCAGGGTGGCGTTGTGGTTTGTTTACATGCGCCTGGGTGTGCGAGCGAGCGTCTGGGGTGAGTTTTCACCATTTTTTCAGCAGTTTTATTCTCCTGTTGTTGTCTCTTTGCTTTTTTGGTGTTTTCTGTCCATTTTCTGTTCCTCTGGGAACGTTTGAGTGTTGATTTTACACTGGGTTTTCCATTTTGTCGGTTTTGAGTCTGGGCCCTTGGGTTTGGGCTCAGTGTCCCTGGCTGTTATGCTTGCTACCACACCTTGTCTGTCGGTTTTCGGTCTGTTTTGACAGTTTTCCCTGGGGTTGTGTCTGAGGGCCTGTGTCTGGGGCCTGTGTCTGGGGGCTTGTGTCTGAGGGCTTGTGTCTGGGGGCTTGTGTCTGGGGGCTTGTGTCTGGGGGCTTGTATCTGAGGGCTTGTGTCTGGGGGCTTGTGTCTGGGGGCCTGTGTCTGCGGGCTTGTGTCTGGGGGCTTGTGTCTGGGGGCCTGTGTCTGCGGGCCTGTGTCTGGGGGCTTGTGTCTGGGGGCTTGTGTCTGGGGGCTGTGTCTTAGGGTCTTACTCTAGGGGTTTCTGTGGCAATTTTTCTTCCACAGAACGTCGGCCCACCGACATCTTCCTCAGTCCACCTGTCACTCTTGCTTCTCTCAGTTCCTCTCTTCTGTTTTCGCTGCATCTTGTCTATATTTCTTTGTTCTACCTGAACACTAGTCCTTGTTTCTTGTTCTACCCGAGCGCTAGTACTTGTTCCTTGTTCTAGCAGAACACTAGTCCTTGTTCAAACCTGAGCACTAGTTCACATCACTTCCTGACCTCTGTGACTAGCGTCCGATGGCTTGCCTGTCTAGTGGGATGATGCGCCTCCCAGAGCGAGGTGGTGCTTGTGGTAGCCCCAGTGTGGGTGGTGCCACCCAGCAGCCGCCCACATACCATATCCTCGCCTGTGAGCCACCCACACACTACTCCCACGCCGCCGCACACCACCCACACACACTTCCCACCACAAGCCGTCCGTAGGGGCGGCATTAACGCGATGCTGAGGGATTGGGCGTGTGAGGGAGGAGCTTGTCTACGACCTTGGGGGTGGGTGTGGTGGGCGGCACTGGTTATGGCTAACCTGGTGCCAGTGGAGGCTGTCAGGACTAACGTCGTAGCGGAAGTGCCAAGGCTCGATGTGGGTAGTACTCTTGAAGGAAACACATATTATATTTAGGTATATATTTATTCAAATATATGTATAACATTTATGCAAAATATGTACATTGAGAATAGGAAAATCAGGATGTGATAAGCAGCAAGATGTACAGGGAGTAGGAGCGTGAGGCCATCAACTGTGGGCAGATGATAGGAAACATGATTAATAACCATGCTCCAACGACCATCGTCCAGAAGAAGAGATGAGAGGTAACATGCGAGAGGAATCAGAGCAATACAAGAAACAAATATTAGATAGGCAGAACAAAAAAGAAATGCCTCAAATAACGATTATTCAACTCTATGAAACAAGGCACATTAGTTTTACTTTACAAACAAACAAACAAAAAAAAAACTTCAAAACAAACAAAAATTGGTTAAAGACAGACTCGTGTATTTGCACCTTAAGTTTGTAGAGAAAACATTATGGGGGTCTGAAGCAGCATGGTGCGGTAGGAAATAAAACCTCAAACCCCAAGAGTATAGGGCAGAAGACGTTGGCTAACAGGAACCCACTCTAATGCAAAAGCCCGAAAATACAGAGCATACGTGAAGATAACTGGAAACTAAGAGCACTAGTTTCCCAGAAATTTTAGAAGTAATGATAGGGTCTAATTTGAACCGCTGCTATATTAATTAAGGCTACTAAGGCATTGTGAAGGGCAAATTCAATCAAATTTCTTTCAACTGTGTCATGCATAACTACCTGCTGTGAGCAGGCGATGAGTCACCAATAACGTGGCTAAAGTAAGTTGACCAGACCACACACTAGAAGGTGAAAGGACGGACGACGTTTCGGTCCGTCCTGGACCATTCTCAAGTTGATTGTGACTTGAGAATGGTCCAGGACGGACCGAAACGTCGTCGTCCCTTCACCTTCTAGTGTGTGGTCTGGTCAATTACCTGCTGTGAGTTTTCAGTTGATGGCATGATTAAGTATTATGATGGTATTGTGTATAATGAGACTCTTGCCCAACCCTAATGGTATGCTTGTGTTGTGTAACAAGTTGGCTGAGTTTTGTCGAGTCTGGCTCATAACGATGAAGTGACCCCTTCCAGGGAGCCGAATGAACACAACCTGCTGGTAAGGGGAAGTGTTTTATTATGATCGATTATACTGTATTATTATTATTAATTTGAAATTGAAGGTGTTGATGGTGTGGGGCACCTTTGCTGACCCTTCAGTGAAAGGTGAAAGCAAAGAATTTCTTAGCAACATGAGTCAATAACAAATTTAAGGTATTATAGCTTCCTCATAATTGTGGGGAAAACTGATTCATGGGATTTATTTATTTAACAATTTTTAATTAATAAGTTCTAATAATTTATATTTAAATTTATATGGCAATTTATTTCTTGCGTTAATTTATTTCATTCGATAGCAATCTATATGATAAAGTGTAAAGTAAAGTACGAGTTTATTCCCATAAATCGTTTCTTTCACAAGATGGGGTGTTTTATTATATGTATAGTGCCTATCAGTCAAAATTATCGATTGGTTAGACATTCACTACAATGTTACTAGCTGTTAAGACTACATATGTTAGTAAATACTGGGGAAGCCTTATCTGATAAGAGGCTTCAGTATTAATGGTGAAGAGTAAGTGGGTAGCCAGCCAGTCCACGTGGTCTCTCGTCTTTAGTGATTCCACATTAATAACTTCACTTCTCAATTCTCCTGCCAACAAGATTGTTTAGTAACATTTGCCGCACGTAAATTATTATGTTTAGAACATCATAATATTCTGAAATAAAGGGTGAATTATTGCTCCCCCTTGGGTTTGTTGTTGTTTATATACGGCATAACCATAACAGTAAAATGCCACAATGAAATAAGAGCTCTACAAATCATTAGTATACTGCACGGATACAATACCTTCCCTGGTTCAACGGTGCCGATTTGTGCTCTCTATCTCGGCGACAATAGTGTGTTATACACCATTACTGGGATGACAACACTACAAGTCTCAACAGTTAAGGGTTAAAATGGTTACCTGTCTTCTCTCCCGCCCGCATACCATGTCTCAAGATGGGTTTTATTAAGAAGTGAAAAACGGGTTTATATTTAATCTATTTAGTACTGATGACTAAGTTGGTTCAAGGGAAATGTTTTTATGATGTTAAACAGTCCCAGAGAATGATGTATTAAGAATAATTTCCCAATAATATAGCTCGTGAATTTAATATCGACATGGCAATTATATCCCCGTTTTCTTTGGGAAAAAATCCACTGGAGCTTCGTTTTCTATGAATAATTACAGCTCTATTTCTAGGGTTAATTTGTAAGTACAAAACAGAAACAATATTAACTGCATATTGTATTGAAAGCTAGTAAATGATGTCGGTTTTTCCAGCATAATTCCAGAAAGAGGGGGGGGGGGGGGGAGAGAGGTTCAGAATACGGATCGAAGTCCAATATTTAGAACTGACGAACACTGATATTCCTCTTCAGAATTATTAGATTAGTTTAATGTTAGTAGTTCATAAATGGGACATTTGTGCTTCAGTTCGAACAGGACGGATGTCCCGTACTAGAGTTGCAGGTGTTAGAAGACTTCAGCAATGTCATTTCCCTGCTAACTCTTGTGTGGCTAAATTTTTAGCCTAATTAAGTTATATAACCAAGAGGACTGAATGTGATCAATTATTATAGTCATGCGTCCCTACGTCATAGATCCCTGCGGTTTGTGTGGGAGAACTGCAACGTTTGTGTGGGAGAAGTTAGTGAGAGAACTTCGTACCAGAGAAGTATTAGCTGAACTGCAAGGTAATGCAGGACTTCGAGTTGAGAAGTTGAACTCCAGTGACCTAGTGAATCTACAAGTAGTGTAGAGTGCTACAAGTCCTTTGTGAGAAACCGTGTAAGAGGGCTTCGCTGACATTCGAGGAGGACTTCAGATCCAGCAGATTGAGGCCTGATTTCGAGGACCCAGACAGATGTATTTGATAGTGGATCTCGAGGAATAGAACAGAGGACCATTCGGACATTTTGAAGTTTAGGGAGTGCTTGATTGCGTTTTTTGACGTGCAAGGCGAGAGGTTGATGTCCTATTTGTAGTAGGAGATATATGAATATTTTTGTACCCTGTATTTCAGCCCAAAGCAGTGAAGGGTGTAGTAGGTTATGAGCTGAGGAGTGAGCAGCACCTAGTACGGTTATAGGATGAAGACTTAGGAGGAATGTTGGAGTGTTATCAGTTGATAGCAGCCTTAGGAGCTGCATAGTTCGTTGCTTAGCTAGCCTACATCTCTGATTTATCCATGGGTTTTGCATCTACATTTCGTGTTTTTCCTTTTGGACCGTTACAAAGTTGGCTGTTGCCTCCTTACACTTCTGCGTGATGTAGTCCATCTTGTTTTGGCCGTCTTTCTCCCGAGCTCTTGTTTCCCATGTTATATTGTTAGGAATTTTCTTATCTCATAGTTTCTCTTTCGGAATGCCAGCCTTTTGTTTTCAGTATCCCTCCTCGAGTTCAATAACCCTTCTTCAACAGGTACTCAAACGTCAGTACACTGGTGATCACTCATTCCTACTGGGGCCTGGAAACCGATTTCCCTTATGTCGGAGTCGTTCAGAGTGAAGATTAGTTCGAGTCTCGCTGATTCATCATTGCCTCTCATTCTTGTGGGTTCCCTGACATGCTGGCTTAAAACGTTTTTTGCCGCCACCTTAAATAATTTAGCTCTCCACGTATCCTCGCCTCCATGCGATTCCTTGTTCTCCCAGTCTATCCTTCCGTGATTGAAGTACCCCATGATGAGCAGATGGGATATGTTTCTACAGGCAGCAGCGGTTGCCTTCTTAATTATAGTGTTAACTGCCATGTTGTTGTTGCCATACTCTTGCCTGGGTCTTCTGTCGTTTGGTGGAGGGTTTATGTATCACTGCTACTACTACTCTTGGTCCTCCCATCGTCATGGTGCCTGTTATGTAGTCTTTGAATCCCTCGATTCGTGTAATTACCTAAGTGTAATTACCTAAGTGTAGTTACAGGATGAGAGCTACGCTCGTGGTGTCCCGTCTTCCCAGCACTCTTTGTCATATAACGCTTGAAACTACTGACGGTCTTGGCCTCCACCACCTTCTCACTTAACTTGTTCCAACCGTCTACCACTCTATTTGCGAAGGTGAATTTTCTTATATTTCTTCGGCATCTGTGTTTAGCTAGTTTAAATCTATGACCTCTTGTTCTTGAAGTGCCAGGTCTCAGGAAATCCTCCCTGTCGATTTATCAATCCCTGTTACTATTTTGTATGTAGTGATCATATCACCTCTTTTTCTTCTGTCTTCTAGTTTGGCATGTTAATGCTTCCAACCTCTCCTCGTAGCTCTTGCCCTTCAGTTCTGGGAGCCACTTCGTAGCATGTCTTTGCACCTTTTCCAGTTTGTTGATGTGCTTCTTAAGATATGGGCACCACACAACAACTGCATATTCTAGCTTTGGCCTAACAAAAGTCATGAACAATTTCTTTAGTATATCGCCATCCATGTATTTAAATGCAATTCTAAAGTTAGAAAGCATCGCATAAGCTCCTTGCACAATATTCTTTATGTGGTCCTCAGGTGATAGTTTTCTATCTAGAACCACCCCTAGATCTCTTTCTTATCAGAATTCTTTAAAGATTGTGTGTGTGTGCGTGTGTTTGTGTGTGTGTGTGGTGGTTCTAGTCTCGTACGGCCACAGGAGCTGCGTGCACTCCCCTCAGGAGCCGCTATGTCAGGTTAGCACCCGCCACTTTCCTTTGATTAAACCGAATCTGTGGAAAACATTTTCATGGTAATTATTGCTGGAGTAAGCACTTACTGATGAGAGAGACAGGTCGTAAAGCTGCCTAGCAGAGGAATTTGACGTCCGCGATCACGTGGAATCAACGACACGGAAGACTGTAGTGGAAGAAGTGATTAAAATCGTAATCATACCGCAGACAATTGCACGTATACGTAGTGTCGCGAATTTCACCCTAACGTTGTGTACAAATCGTCGAGGTTCGGACCTCGACTGCCAGTTCTTTGTGAATCGCCATCTTGAGATTCAGCCCCAGCACCTCTAAATTTCTCGTCAGAAGACCTAAGCACGTGACTACGTGAGGTGTGAGGATACTCTGACAGGTTCACGTCACCCGTAATGACTGCACAAGTGTATAACTGGTTGAGAGTGAAGTGTGAACGAATAGGTATATAATATAAGTACTGTACTCTATTTTTGATTCTTCGTTGTCCATGTTTGTTGTCTCTGGCGAAGTACTCTCTAGTAGATCACCTTGAAGTGAAACACCTGCCACGGGCGGGGACTGGTACCACAGGGAGGGGCAGGTTAGTGGCTGGCTGGACTGAGGTCCGTGACTCCCTGGACGACGGTGTCGCACGACCAGTGACGCCCTTGCCAGGTAATGCACCTCAGTTATAGTTTGAAAGTTAACTATTTTATGTAGATGTCCGATTGACATCGCTGTGTATTGATTTCACACGGCGCACGTGCAACCCGAGCATCTAGATTTAGAGCTCCAGGTGCCTCTTGTAATTGCTGCAGTGGTTAAGAAGCAGGATTGAGTAACTGTGTGGTCGTGACAATGTTAAGTGAGGCTGTTCCTTCGCGAGCAAATATATCGTCCAAGAGTGACTATCGTCTGTCCCTCGGTTTAGTTTACATTTGCATGACCCACAAAGAAAGAAACTCTCACTGTATAAGTGTTAAGTTAAATGAATGAACCTTGTTAACTTTGGACACGTTTAGGAGTAGTGTTCTTCTCTAAGATATATTGCGGCTCCTTGTGTGTCTCTTCCACTTTTATATGCACTGTAATTTATTTGATCTGGACCTTACTGTTCTCCGTGCCCAAGAACAGTTCGGGGGATCACACGACCGAGTAACATCACTGACGTCGGGAGTCTTGTCTGAGGGAGGCCCTTACCTCGACGAACTGCCCTTAGTAAATTATCTTCAGTGTGCTGCTGCTGGCAATGTAGGCGTGGAGGTAGTCTAAAATAGTACAGTCCAACACACACACACACACACACACACACACACACACGCACACACACACACACACACACACACACACACACACCACACACACACACACACACACACACACACACACACACACACACACACACACGTGCACACCCGCGGCCGGTGCGGCCGGTTGCTGAGCGGACAGCACACAGGACTCGTGTTCCTGTGGTCCCGGTTCGATCCCGGACGCCGGCGAGAAACAATGGGCAGAGTTTCTTTCACGCTGATGCTCTGTTACCTAGCAGTAAATAAGTACCTGGGAGTTAGTCAGCTGTCACGGGTTGTTTCCTGGTGTGTGTGTGTGTGTGTGTGTGTGTGTGTGTGTGTGTGTGTGTGTGTGTGTGTGTGTGTGTGTGTGTGGTGTGTGGTGTGGTGTGGGAAGAAGAAAAAAAATAGTAACAGTTGATTGACAGTTGATAGGCGGGCCGAAAGAGCAGAGCTCGACCCCCACAGGCACAACTAGATGAATACAACTAGGTGAACACACACACACACACACATCCTGATATGTTTACAGGAGTGGAATCATACATGTCAATGTTTGCGGATGACGCGAAATTAATGAGAAGAGTTGTGACAGACGAGGATTGTACTGGAGTTTAACACCAGTAAATGTAAAGTTATGGAAATGGGATCAGGTGACAGGAGACCAAAGGGACAGTACACAATGAAGGGGGAACAGCCTACCTGTAACGATTCGAGAAAGAGACCTGGGAGTGGATGTGACACCTAATTTAACTCCTGAGGCACATATAAGTAGGATAACGACAGCAGCGTACTCTACACTGGCGAAAATTAGAACTTTATTCAGAAACCTAAATGAGGAGGCTTTTAGGGCGCTTTACACTGCCTACGCGAGACCCGTCTTAGAGTATGCCGCACCATCATGGAGCCCCCACCTGAAGAAACACATAAAGAAACTGGAGAAGGTTCAGAGGTTTGCGACGAGGCTTGTCCCAGAGTTACGAGGGATGGGATATGAAGAGCGTCTGAAGGAACTGAACCTTACGACACTAGAGAAAAGAAGGGAGAGAGGAGATATGATAGGGACATATAAAATACTCAGGGGAATTGACAAAGTGGAAATAGATAAAATGTTCACACGTAATAATAACAGAACGAGGGGATATGGGTGGAAACTGGAAACTCAGATGAGTCACAGAGATGTTAGGAAGTTTTCTTTTAGCGTGAGAGTAGTGGAAAAATGGAATGCACTTGGGGAACAGGTTGTGGAAGCAAATACTATTCATACTTTTAAAACTAGGTATGATAGGGAAATGGGACAGGAGTCATTGCTGTAAACAACCGATAGCTGGAAAGGCGGGATCCAAGAGTCAATGCTCGATCCTGCAAGCACAAATAGGTGAGTACACACACACACACACACACACACACACACACACACACACACACACACACACACACACACACACACACACACACACACAGAATGGAACTGGATGCAATTGGAGATCGTTGAGGCAAATTCAATAAGCAGCTTCAAGAGGAAATTTGCGATAAACATAAGGAATGAGAATCATTGCATTAAATGACCAGGAGATGGAGGAAAGTGTACTACGATACTTTTAAGATTTGAGTTACTGTAATTAATATTTTCTGCTTACAGAAAGTCACTTGCTTGTTTACATTTTGTACATAAGCAAATATTATATTATATATGTATATATATATATATATATATGAATGCGAACAAGCCTGAATGGTCCCCAGGACTATATGCGAATGAAGTTTTCTTTTAAAACTAGGTATGATAGGGAAATGGGACAGGAGTCATTGCTGTAAACAACCGATAGCTGGAAAGGCGGGATCCAAGAGTCAATGCTCGATCCTGCAAGCACAAATAGGTGAGTACACACACACACACACACACACACACACACACACACACACACACACACACACACACACACACACACACACACACACATCCGACAGCGCTCGGTGGTTAACTTGGGAATAGATATTTCATCGAGTCACCTCACTTCGAATCCTTATATATATATATATATATATATATATATATATATATATATATATATATATATATATATATATATGTCGTACCTAGTAGCCAGAACGCACTTCTCTGCCTACTATGCAAGGCCCGATTTGCCTAATAAGCCAAGTTTTCATGAATTAATTGTTTTTTCGACTACCTAACCTACCTAACCTAACTTTTTTCGGCTACCTAACCTAACCTAATCTATAAAGATAGGTTAGGTTAGGTTAGCTAGGGTTGGTTAGGTTCGGTCATATATCTACGATAATTTTAACTCCAATAAAGAAAATTGACCTCATACATAATGAAATGGGTAGCTTTATCATTTCATAAGGAAAAAAATAGAGAAAAAATATTAATTCAGGAAAACTTGGCTTATTAGGCAAATCGGGCCTTGCATAGTAGGCCGAGAAGTGCGTTCTGGCTACTAGGTACGACATATATATATATATATATATATATATATATATATATATATATATATATATATATATATATATATATATATATATATGCATAACAAATATTATATGCAAACCTGCTTGAATGGTCTCCAAGCCAATCTGCAACGGAAAACTCCTTACCCCAGAAAGATTCAAACCTAGACAACCAGGAGCACTGTGCACCTTGGCGTACCTGGTTCCTTAACCGCTTGACCACACTGACTGTACATAAATGTTGGAAGTCGTGAGACTTATATACCAAACATCCGACAGCGCTCGGTGGTTAACTTGGGAATAGATATTTCATCGAGTCACCTCACTTCGAATCCTTCTGGGGTGTGGAGTTTTCAGTTGGATATTGGCTTGGGGACCAATATGCAACTCGTCATTGCTGCAGAATACAAAGTCGGATAAACCTCAGGTTATGATTTTCGTCCTCGATGTTTTATGGATCTCCTTTATACTTCAGCCCGCGATCCTGTGGTCAGTCCTGCTGATAAAAACTCTTTTAGTGATGTACTGACGTTGGAAGTTGGGGATATTCGCCACTCGGCAAAGTGGCGAATCGAATGTCTGGCGTTTTGGCATGTTATGGAATGTTATTCGTTTTTCAAGGTCCTCCATACATGAGAAGTAGAGCACAATATCCACAGAAAGAGAGAGAGTGAATTAGCTACTACAACGTAACTAAGCAGCACAAGCAGCCACCACCTGTTACAACATAGTTAGACTAAGGTACATGTGTCAGGGAAGCAGAAGAGAGAGGCAGGCGAAAATTACATGTTAATATTACTTCTGGTTAGGTGTTGACACGACTAATGGAAAGAGGACCCCCTGGCCCTTACCTGGAATAATCTTAAAGCCATTGGGAGGGCACTATTCAGGTGGGGGCTCACCATAGCCGAGTAGCTGAATCTAAGACAACAAAATTTTCAGGAGGAATAAATGGAATATATGCTCTGGACAACCAGGTATTGGTATCGACTGACTCGGTGAGGTATACCTGATAATTAGAGACTAGGTCAATAGATCAAAGAACATGAAATACCTCTAGGGGCCAGTGACCATTGTGTCCTAGTCTTTGACTACATGATGGAACTCAAACTTGTGCCCATGGGACAAGAGGTCTGGGAGTGGAGAGTTGACTACAGGAGAATAAGGGACTATCTGGGAAAAGTGCAGTGGGAGGAAGAAATTAGAGGTAAAAC